>NW_026739192.1:0-40043 GCF_963082655.1 Stomoxys calcitrans | reverse complement strand
ATTTCTCTTTACCATATGGGCTGTTATGTTTTTTACTTTGTTTATGGGTTATAGGAAGTGGAGCATTAAACAGAGCAACCATCCACAGAAAACATTAAAACAGGAAGAGGAAACAGAATAGAGTTCATCATGCAGACACGCACATACAAGAACTCAACTCTCACACAAGCACTCCAACCTACCAAAATAAGCGAACAAAAAAAAAAATAAATGGAGTGCAGCATAACAAAATATGGCCAACAAGTAGCTGAAGTAGTTGACATTTGACTGCGGCAGCGAACGTTGGGTAACGCAATACGAATCACGTAAAAAACGGTCGTAAAAAAGAGATCAAGTAAAGTAACGGAATTTCAATTTTCAAATGGAATACGTAATTTTTTTCAATGAGAAACAAAAAGGAAAACAAAACAAGCGGGATGTGTTAATGAATTCCTTTGATTTTTTAATTTCGGAATTAAAGTGTGAAGGTTTTTTTTAGATTTTTTAAAAAAGCCAAACATTTTTTAAAATGAAAGTATATTTGAAATGTTTAAATTTTGGCCCCTTATTCATACAAAATCTGGCTTATAGGCCATAGGTGTTATAGTCTATGTGTGTGTGTTTGTGCTACTCTAAAAATCCTGAAAATATATGCCAAATAGTGTTGAAAAGTTTGGAATATGAAAAATATCCTCTAAAATTGATGCTCCTTGTTGATAATTTATATCAATTTATTTGTTAATATGTTTTCCTTGTTCTTGGTAATTGAATGTGGAAAAAAAGTGATTGTGACCCTCTCCCTTTCCCCCTTTGGCAATCGTTTTGGGGAGAGGAACACAATGTGAATGTGTACCAAACAAAGCAAGTGATACGGAAAAATGGCGGAAATGATTTGAACGTGACATATTATGGATAACGGGGCATATATGCTGCTGTACCAGGCATCCAGTGACAACATCAGCAACGCCGAAAGCGGACGTGATTCATAAAAACATCAAACAAAAGATTCCCACACAATCATCATAGCAAAAGGGAACAACGGGGCAATATCATGGATTGATGTGTTCAAAAAAAATGTTACAATGTTACATTCTTTGACAAGCGTTTAATATGGAAATGCTTAGATTTTATCGCATATTCAATCATAATATTGCCAATATGAGGAATGGGCATTCTCTGAGCAGGATAATTTGGGATAATCAATTTTTGTTTCCTATTTACACTGTAAAAGGCATTTTTGTGCAGGCCAATGTTTAAAAAAAGGCAAAGCCAATGGGATAATAAGATTTATTTTAAGCTGTACTGAAAAATATTAAAATATTGGATTGCCCAAAAAGTAATTGCGGATTTTTTAAAAGACAGTAAATGCATTTTTAATAAAACTTAGAATGAACTTTAATCAAATATACTTTTTTTACACTTTTTTTTCTAAAGCAAGCTAAAAGTAACAGCTGATAACTGACAGAAGAAAGAATGCAATTACAGAGTCACAAGCTGTGAAAAAATTTGTCAACGCCGACTATATGAAAAATCCGCAATTACTTTTTGGGCAACCATAGAAGTTGTGCTTAGTTATTTTGACCACAGAGAGACATTTATTCTGAAAAGTGGGGCATCATAAAGAAAAAACAAGTGAAAGCGTGCCAAGTTCGGCCGGAGTGAATCGTATATACCCTCCACCATGGATCGCATTTGTCGAGTTCTTTGCGCGGTAACTCTTTTCAGGCAAACAAAGAATAATGGATAAGAATTGTTATGCTATTGGAGTTGTATCAACTTATAGTCCGATTCGGACCATAAATGAATTGAATGTTGAAGACCATAGTAGAAGTCAATGAGTAATATTTCAGTTCATTCGGATAAGAATTGCTCCTTGTAAGAGCTCAAGCAGCATAATCAGGAGATCGATTTATATGGGAGCTGTATCAGGCTATAGATCGATTCTGACCATATTAGACACATATATTGAAGGTCAGGGGAGAAGCCGTTATACAAAATTTCAGCCAAATCGAAATAGAACTGCGCCCTCTAGAGGCTTAAGAAGTCAAGATCCCCGATCGGTTTATATGGAATTACTAGCTGACCCGGGCACGCTCCGCTGCGCCTTCTTTTACTTTATATGGAACAAAAGACTCATTGGAATGTTTATTTTCGACAATTAAAGATCTTTTAGTGAAATACCATGCAAACTTGACTAACAGTTTAACAATATAAGTGCCTTTATCTGAATCCCACATGATCTTTATTGGTCTACGAATTTAAGTTTGGACGTAAGGTGTACTCCATTCTTAAAATACTTAATTTCAGCCCGATATTCTCATGATGTCTGATTTAGAGGTGTTTTTGGGGGGAGGTGGTCCCCCAGATAGTTGGCCCTGAAAATATATCAGCATCGTGCTCTTCTCTCAAATACCATTTATTTAAACCCCATATTGCCATTGGCTTAAGAGGAGTTTACAGGATGAGGCGTCCCCCAAACACATGGCCCCAAAATAGGTTATCAAATTCGTTTTCTAATCTCAAATACCTTTCATTTGAGCCACATGTTGGCATGGTCGAAAAATATTTTCCCTTTAGGGGTGTTTTGGGAAAGGGGTGATGCTCTAAATACATGGTCCTACATTTGGATATCAAATTCGTATTCTACTCCCAAATACCTTTATTAGAGCCCCATATTGCAATGGTCACTAAAAAATTGTTGTTTGTGGGGTATTTTGGAAAAGGGGTAGACCCCCAGAAAATTGGTCCCGAAAATGGGTGTCAATTCTTGCTCTACCTCCAATACCTTTCATTTAAGCTCCATATAGACATGGTCGGTAAATATGCCCGATTTAGGGGTGTTTTGGGGATTGGGGTGGTCCCCCAAACACTAAGCCCGGAAAATATATTAGCAACGTGCTCTATTCTCATATATTTATATATAATTTATTTGAACCCCGTATTGGCATTGCCCTCAAAATTGGATATAAAATTCATTTTCTAATCTCATTTGAACTCCTTATTGCAAAAGTCAGCAAATGTGTCCGGTTTGGGGTATTGGCCCTAAAAACTATGAATATTTAGTTCCACTCCCTTTAAGACCCAAATTGTCTTGGTGAGCAAATACGTCCTATTTGGGGGTTGTTATGGTGGTGAGACGTCCGCTAGACAGTTGGACCCTAATGTTGATATCAGATACGTGGTCTACTCCGACATACTTTTAATTTGAGCCCCATATTTCCATAGTCGGCAAATCTGACCGGCTTGGGGGGTGTTTTGGGGAATGGGCGGCAACTCTGTGAGTTGGCCTTGAAAATATATATCGGATTCGTGTTCCACTTTAAAAACCCTCTTATTTGAGCCTCATATTGCAATAGTCAGAAAATACTTACTATTTGGGTGGTGTTGTCTGGGTGGCGTGGCCCCATAGACATATTTCCCGAATATTGATATCAAATTCGTGCTTTACTCCCAAAGACCTTTCATTTGAGCCCCATATTGCTATGGTCGTAAATTTTCCCCCTTTGGGGGATATATTAGGTGGGAGGCGGCCCCCAAACAGTTGGTTATTTGGATATCAGATTCGTATTCTACATTCAAATACCTTTTATTGAAGCCCCATATTCCCATGGTCAGTAAATAAGTCCTGTTTTGGCGAAGGGGTGGACCCCCAGAAACGTGGTCCTACATTTGGATATCGGATTTGTATTCTACTCGCAAATACCTTTCATTTGAGTACCATATTGCCATGGTCGGTAAATATGTACGATTTAGGGGTGTTTTGGGGTTTGAGGTGGTCCCGCTAGCACTTGGTCCGACAGTTGGATATCAGATTTTTGTCTCATCCTAAATACTTTTTATTTGTGTCCCATATTGTCGTGATTGGTCTAAATATATGTTTGGTAGGTTTTAGGGTGGGGCAACCCCCCTAGGTACCCCATCCGAAATTTGGATACCAAATTTTTATTTTTAGGGTACTATATGAAAGCACACAAAATTTCGCTAAAATCGCACCACCCATCTCCTAGATCTGGCGTTTTTGAAAATTAGGGTAAGGGGGAGGGTCCGGGACCAAGATCGGTTTATATAACAGCTATATCAGGTTATGGACCGATTTCAACCATACTTAGAACAGTTGTTGGAAGCCACAACAAACCACTTCATGCAAAATGTCAGCCAAATCGGATAATAATTGCGCCCTCTAGTGGCTCAATTGCTTTAGAGGCTTTAGAAGTCAAGATCCCAAATTGGGTTTATATGACAGCTATATCAGCTTATAGACAGATTTTCACCATACTTGGCACAGTCGTTGGAAGTCATAACAAAAAACGCCATACCGAATTTCAGCCAAATCGGATGAGAATTGCGCCCTCTAGTGGCTCAAGAAGTCCCACTAGGGGCCTAAGAAGTCAAGATCCGAGATCAGTTTATATGACAGCTATATCGAATTATGGATTGATTTGAACCATACTTAACACAGTTGTTGGAAGTCATCACAAAACACTTGGTGCAAAATTTCAGTCAAATCGGATGAGAATCGCGTCCTCTAGTGTTCAAGAAGTCAAGATCCTAGATCGGATTATATGGCAGCTATTTCAGGTTATGGACCGATTTGAACCATACTTGGCACAGTTGTTGAAAGTCATAAAAGAATACGTCAAGCAAAATTTCAGCCAAATCGGATATAAGGCAGCTATATAAAAACATATACCCATATGGTCCATTTACAATCCCAACCGACCTACACTGATAAGAAGTATTTGTGCAAAATTTCAAGCGCCTAGCTTTCTTCCTTCGAAAGTTGACGTGCTTTCCACAGGCGGACAGATGGACGGACGGACAGACGATTGGACATGGCTCGATCGACTTAAGATGTCATGACGATCGTGAATATAGGCTCTTTATGGGATCTCAGACGAATATTTTGAGGTATTACAAACTGAATGACGAAATTTGTCTACCTCTGTCCTATGGTGAGGGCATAGTTACCAAATTTTTCAAAAAAAGGCCAATATATTGGTTTCTTTAATATTTAGGCTTCCAAATTGGATAAAGTCGGAAAGAGCGTTGTTCATATTATATTTCCTGTAAAAGGTTCTAGTCCACTATTTCCTAGTTGACCACAGTGGGCCATTTACTCTGAAAAGTGGGTAGGCAAAAATGACCAAATTTTGCCGAAAATGGCAAATATCTTGGCTTTACTTTAAACTTTGCTTTCTAACTTGAATAGATTTGGAAACAGTGTGGTCTCTATTTTATAACCTGTAAAAACTTTTATCGCACAATTTCCCTGTTGAACACAGCGAGCCAATTACTCTGAAAAATTCGGCATCATAGGCAATAATTACCAAATTTTGCCGATGGCCGATGGCCAATGTCCAATATCTTGGTTTCTTTAATATTAGGGTTCCCAATTGAATAGATTCGAAAAAAGCGTGGTACACTTAATTTTTTATCAAGAAATTTTAGTCCACTATGTCCCAGTTTACCGCATAAGTGGGCATCATTGGCACAAAATTACAAACTTTTGCGGAAAATGGCTAATATATTGGTTTCTTTAATACTTAGAGTTCCATGTCCACTATTTCCCATTATCTCCCTGTTGACTACAGTGGGCCATTTACTTTAAAAAATCGGGCATCAAGGGCAAAATAGCCAAATTTTGCCCAGAATGGTCTTTAATACTTAACGTTCCAAATTGGATAGATTCGGAAAGAGCGTGGTCTACATCATGTTTCCTGTAAACGATTTTAGCCCACTTTTTCTCGGTTAACTATAGGGAGCCATTTACTCTGAAAAATTTCGCATCATAGTCAAAAATTACCAAATTTTGCCAAAAATGGCCAATATCTTGGTTTCTATTAGTTCTTTGATTTCTAAGTTGGATAGATTCGGAAAGAGCGTGGTTCATTTTATTTTCCTATAAATCATTTAAGTCCACTTTTTCCCGATTGACCACAGTGGACCATTTACTATGAAAAGTGGGGCATCATAAGGTTAAACTACCAAATTTTAGCCAAAGTGGGCAATATCTTGGTGTTTCTAATACTAGGGGTTTCAAATTGTATAGATTCGGAAAGAACGTAGGCCATTTTTTTTTTATTTCCTGTAAGCGGTTTTAGTCCACTGTTTCCCAGTTGAAGGCATTGCGCCAATGCAACTGACCACATTGGGTCATTTACTCTGAGAAATGGGGAATTATAGGGTTCCAAATTGGATACCAAGGGTTCCAGATTGGATAGATTCGGAACGAGTGTTCCATATTATATTTTCAGTACACCGTTTAGTCCACTATTTCCCAATTGACCACAGTGGGCCATTTACTCTGAAAAATATTGCGTTATAAGGAAAATTTACCAAATGTTGCCAAAAAATGGCCAATATCTTGGCTTCTTTAATACTTAGCATTCCAAGTTGGATAGATTCGGAAAAAGTGTAGTTCAAATTATATTTCCTCTAAACGGTTTAAGTTCACTATTTCGCAGGTGACCACAGTAGGCCATTTGTCCATAAAAAATTTGGTACTATTGGAAAAACTTACCAAATTTTGCCAAAAAGGGCCAATATCTTCGTGTTTTAATACCAAGGGTTCCAGAATGGATAGTTTCAGAAATAACGTGTTCCATTTTATATCTCCTGTAAACAGTTTAATCCACTACTTTCCCAATTGACCACAGTGGGCCATTTACTCTGAAAAGTGAGGCATCGTAGGAAAAAATTACCAATGTAGCGGATGCGTTTTTAGCATTTAAATCTATTAAATAATCATATTCGTTTAAATATTAGTTGACCTATTTTATTGAAAGAGCTCATTTTATTTTACTTGAACTAACTTTTGTTCTCGAGTGTAAAAATAAATTTTATTATTTCTATGAGTTAAACTTTAAAGTAAATGTTAGAAGAGAACCAATTATTTTGAGTGTTTACGTTTTGTTACTTTGATCTCATTATTGAGTGTATTTTGTTTATTTTTGTGCTTTCGCATAATTACCATAGTTACAATGTAACGTAAATGTAAATTAAAGAGAGTAGCCTCACTACTCTCCAATAAAAGCAGACACATTGAGTGATTATTTTGCCTAACTCTTTTCGCTTATGATAATTGTTTTTGTGATTATTTAGTTATCACTCAACAACTCTCAATTCTTGTTTGTAATCGTTTATTTCGAATTGTATGATCTTTTGTCATTGCTTATTTAAGAAGACACACCAGCCAAAAATTGTCATTCTTGGAGTTGGAGCTAATAATAAAGCATCAAATTAAAAATAAACCGGAGTGTTTTATTTAAAGCCCAAGATAAAAAAAATAGAGTGGACGAAATTGGACATTTGTCTGTTTCGACCCTCCTTATAAAAAAAAACTTATTAATTCCAATAGAAAATAAAAACGTTCTTGGACGGAGACGTCTGGCGCGTTATATTTTCGGAATTATAAAAATATAGTTAATAACATAAAAATATAAATAACATTAATAAAAAAATCCACAATGAATAATTAATAAAATCACGAAAATTAAATTTTTTTGGCGAAATCAAAATTTTCGAAAAAAGTCAAAAATTTCATTTTGCCGTCGGCAAAACCTGAAATTCTGCTGCTAGTGATTTGTTGTTGTTGTTGGTTACGTTGGTACAGGTATCATTTGGTTGTTGTTTTGCGAAATTGCTGAGGGAAGTTGCTGATAAAAACTCAGAAAGAGGGTTGCCAAGTCTGTGTGATTTATAAAAGTTTTGGGATATGCGACGAAGCCCTAGAAATACACCACCTGTTCAGCGCGGTGTCGTAATGGATGGTGAAGTACCTAGTGGGTCAGGTGTAGTGCAAAATGCTGTTCCCCAACAGAATAAAGATCCGAATAGAAGTGGTAAAAATACTAATAACGTTCCTCCCCAAAATGAAGCTACAACTCCTGCAAGATCCTCAGCGTCCCCGGTGTTTTTCAATGTTACAGAGGAAATGTTTAGAAATCTCTTGGGTGGCTTAGCTGTCAGGGAAAGACCAAAAACCAGTACGTTTAGCACATGTTCATCTCGTTTTAGTGGAGACAGAAATTCTTCCAAAGTCGAAGACTTTATAGCCACTATATTGGTGTATAAGGAATCGGAGAGCATTGCTGATGTCCATGCACTTAATAGCCTTCCGTTACTTCTCGAGGGTTACGCTTCCACATGGTGGCAGGGTGTAAAAGACGAAGCTAGGACTTTCCAAGACGCAATCGATCTTTTGAAAAAAGCATTTGCTCCGCCAAAGCCAGATTGGCGTTTATATAGCGAGATCTTTCGGGAAAAGCAACGAAATTTTGAGTCTACGGACGCATTTGTATGCCGTAAAAGGGCATTGTTTGCCCAATTGTCTGAGAAATTGCCTGAAAAGATTATGATAGACATGATATTCGCACAACTTAGTATGCAAATCAGGGAAAGAATAAGCCGAATCAATGTTTCATCATTCCAAGAACTCCTAGCAAAAGCCCGTGAGGTTGAAATGTTACTCAGCGAAAGTAGTCAGGTCAGAAAAGACCGAAAATTTGACGATGAAGATCCTTACAAGAAACAGGTCAAATGTTCATATTGCCGTAAGAAAAACCACACGGTTGAGAATTGCTACAAGAAGATAGAAGCCGATAAACATGGCAATGTAAAACCGCCAGAAACAAAGCTTAATTGCTATGGGTGCGGTGCCTCTGGCTATTATAGGTCAAATTGTCCTTTTTGCAATAAGGAAAAACCAGGCACCAGTACCAGTAAATTGGATTTTAACTCCCTAAGCGCAAACGTAGCAGGACGAAACGTCCCAGTGGTAGAAGTTAATATAAATGCTTTGGATGGAGAAGCATATTTTGACACAGCGGCAAGAACAAGTGTTGCAGGGCATATTTTATTCGAAAAATTGAAAGAAAAAGGGTTGCCATTCAAAAAAGTCTGTGCACAAATTGTCCTCGCTGATGGAATTGTTCGTAACGAAGTAGTATATTCCACAACAGCAAGCATAATAATAGGAAAAAGGTTCAAACAAATTAATTTTATATGCCTTCCTAAAGCAAAGGGAAACAGGACTCTTTTGGGTATAGATTTCCTCGAAGAATGCGGTATAGTTCTGGACCTTGCGCAAAGAGCATGGTATTTTAAAGATGAACCGAGCAAATTTTTCCTCTTCAAAATGCAAGAAGCTGCTCCAATAAATAATATTATGGTTGAAGATTCAGAGAAAAAGTATAGAGATGATGTCAAAGAGTTTTTCCGAAATTTTGAGAGCTCAAATTCTAAAAATAATGACTATAGTCCTGGATATACCAACAAATTATTCGCAGATTGTTTGTCTCTGGAAGTAAACTCTGAGAAATCTTCAGACATATTCCCTCCTTTGAAAAGGCAAACCATGGAAGACTATTGGAAGGAAATCTTTGAACCCATTGAGTTAAATGCGATCGAATTTCGTTTGCGATCTAATGAGGCCATTCGTCTAAATGAGTCTGAAAAAGAATCCATTGAAAATCTCCTTAAAGAAGAAAGCCAAATATTTGAAGACATAGATGTTCCCATAGCCCAGGTAGAACACTATATAAACACGGGCAGTCACACTCCTATTTCCACTGCGCCATATCGTATATCTCCAAAAATGAAGATTTTGTTGAAACAAGAGCTTGAAGAAATGTTGAGGAAAAACATAATAGCAGAAATGGAGTCCCCATGGGCATTTCCGGTTGTTCTAATCCCAAAGAAAGACAACAAAATTAGGCTCTGCGTAGACTACCGTCGTCTGAATGCCATAACGACAACCGACACGTATCCACTTCCAAGAATGGATGACCTTCTGCAAACCGCAAAAACAACCCCTTTCATGTCCACGCTCGATCTCAGATCCGGATACTGGCAAATAAAAATTGCAGAAAGAGATAAAATAAAGACCGCATTCACCACGCCTTTTGGAATTTACGTCTTTAATAGAATGCCGTTCGGTCTGAAGAACGCGCCAGCGACATTCCAACGCCTGATAGACAAATTTCGTACAGGGCTACCGAATATTACCATTCTCGCTTATCTTGATGACATTATTATATGTTCCAGCAGCCTACAATGTCATATAATGGATTTAAGACAAACCTTTCAAAGACTTAAAGCTTTTGGGTTTCATTTGAATCGGGAGAAATGCCACTTTTGTCTCCCGAAGGTGAAATATCTTGGCCACATATTAACGACAGAAGGACTTAAGGTTGACCCCGAAAAAACTCAAGCTATAATGAATCGTCCAAAGCCTAAGAATCCAAAACAAGTCATATCATTTCTACAAACTTGTTCGTGGTATAGACGTTTTATTCCAGGATTCGCAGATGTGTCAAAACCACTTTCCGATCTCACAAAGAAAAATGCAAAATGGATGTGGACAGAAAAAGAACAAAAAGCATTTGAAAAGTTAAAAGCTCTGCTAGTGTCACCTCCCATTCTAAAGCAAATAGATGAGGCTAAACCATTTAAAATAATGACCGATGCGAGTAACTATGCCTTGGGAGCTGTGTTGATCCAGGGGGAGAAGGAGGATGAACATCCTATTGAATATGCCAGCCGATTGTTACTTCCAGCCGAAAGAAATTACTCAACCACGGAACGAGAAGCTTTGGCGGTGGTCTGGGCTATTCAGAAGTTTCGTGGGTATATTGAAGGATCAGAAGTACAAATACTGACGGATCATCAACCTTTGAAATGGCTTTTCAGCTTGAAAAGTCCCACTGGCCGGCTCGCCAGGTGGGCGTTGCATCTTCAAATGTATAACATAAATTTTGAGTATACCCCTGGTCGTAAAAATGCTGTTGCCGATACTCTATCGAGACCTCCATGTCCTAAAGAAAGCCACGATGAAAATAATTGTGAAATTTGTTCCATAAGCATAGATTTTCCAAGGAAAGGGGCTGACGAAATTAGAAAGGCACAGTTGGAAGATGAAGAGATTAAAGATATAATCGAATCGTTCGAAACGGACAATGAAAACGTAATTCGTTATATAAATAGAGGTTTTATTATGCAGGATGGAGTTCTGTTTCGATTTTGTCATGAAGAGGACTCCGAAAACGGACAGCTTGTGGTTCCAAAATCAATGCGAAACATAATTCTCTATAACCATCACGATGAACCTACAGCAGGTCACTACGGCATTGAACGGACTATAAGTCGAATTACTCCCCACTATTATTGGCCAAAAATGAGGTCGGAGATACACCAATACGTGAAATCATGTCTGGAATGCAGGAGGTATAAAGCCACAAATATGAAACCATATGGGTTACTTCAGACCGTATCCAGTAACCAGAGATTTGAAATCGTTGCTGTCGATCTCTTCGGGCCATTGCCAGTTACAAAGAGAGGAAATCAGTGGATACTAATTGTCGAAGATTTGTGCAGCCGCTGGACGGAATTATTTGCTCTACGAGAAGCGTCAGCTGAAAATTGCGCAATTATGCTACTAAATGAGGTATTCCTGAGGTACGGAATTCCAAGAAGGATTCATTCAGACAATGGTTCCCAATTTATATCGGCAGTGATGCAAAAACTGACATACTGCTTGAAAATCGCTCAAACTTTTACACCTGTCTACCACCCGGAGGCTAACCCCGTCGAAAGGAAAAACAGGGACTTAAAAGTGCAGTTATCTATTTACGTTGGTCAACACCACACATTATGGGATACAAATTTACCAGCAATCAGATTCGCCATGAATACGGCTAAATGTGCTACCACAAATTATACTCCGGCATATCTGACATTTGGAAGGGAACTTAGAACCCCAATCGAAATACAACATGATCTCCGTGCTATTGTGAATTCAGAAAATTTTATACCACAAATTACACCCCACCTGCTTAGACTTGCAGATACATTCGAAAGGGCCAAAGAGAACGAGGAGACCATGCAAGATAAAAATAAAACATATTTTGATGCAAAGAGAAATCCACAGAAGAAAATAGATGTTGGTGATCGTGTCCTGGTCTCAACACATGTTCTCAGTAACAAGAATAAGGGTTTAGCGGCCAAATTTGTGCCACGGCGTGACGGTCCCTATGTGGTCATCGACAAAAAGGGGTCAAGCACATACACAGTTGCATCAGTAGACAACCCAACCGTTCCGCTTGCTACATATCATGCATCGGATATATTTTTATATGATGGACGTAATGAGGTGCCAGTTTATCCCTTACGACAAAGAGGAAGACCAAGAAAACACAACACCATTGATACCAATAACAACCAAAACACAGCAAATCCACTAAACATCGCCAAACCAAGGCCAGAAGAAGCAAATCTTGAGCCAAAGGCAGTTAGTCCAGAAGCCAAAGATGAATCAGCCAATACTACCGAGGTGCCGCTGAGAAGGTCTCTAAGAAAAAGAAATCAACAACCCGATACTTAGTGCTGCCACATCATCAGAGCCGATTTCTGAGGCAGAGGGGGAGGCTGTAGCGGATGCGTTTTTAGCATTTAAATCTATTAAATAATCATATTCGTTTAAATATTAGTTGACCTATTTTATTGAAAGAGCTCATTTTATTTTACTTGAACTAACTTTTGTTCTCGAGTGTAAAAATAAATTTTATTATTTCTATGAGTTAAACTTTAAAGTAAATGTTAGAAGAGAACCAATTATTTTGAGTGTTTACGTTTTGTTACTTTGATCTCATTATTGAGTGTATTTTGTTTATTTTTGTGCTTTCGCATAATTACCATAGTTACAATGTAACGTAAATGTAAATTAAAGAGAGTAGCCTCACTACTCTCCAATAAAAGCAGACACATTGAGTGATTATTTTGCCTAACTCTTTTCGCTTATGATAATTGTTTTTGTGATTATTTAGTTATCACTCAACAACTCTCAATTCTTGTTTGTAATCGTTTATTTCGAATTGTATGATCTTTTGTCATTGCTTATTTAAGAAGACACACCAGCCAAAAATTGTCATTCTTGGAGTTGGAGCTAATAATAAAGCATCAAATTAAAAATAAACCGGAGTGTTTTATTTAAAGCCCAAGATAAAAAAAATAGAGTGGACGAAATTGGACATTTGTCTGTTTCGACCCTCCTTATAAAAAAAAACTTATTAATTCCAATAGAAAATAAAAACGTTCTTGGACGGAGACGTCTGGCGCGTTATATTTTCGGAATTATAAAAATATAGTTAATAACATAAAAATATAATTAACTAAAATTAAAATAAAATATAATAATCCCCAAAACCCCCAAATCTTAGGATTAGTGGAATCTCGACGAACCCTACACCAAATTATTTCAAAAAATGGCCAATATCGTGGTTTCTTTAACACTAAGGGTTCCGAATTGGATATATTCAGAAAGAGCTTTGTACATATTATATTTCCTGTAAAGGGTTTAAGTCCATTTTTCCCAGCTGACCACAGAGGGGGCATTTACTCTCAAAAATGGGGTATCAAACGCAAAATGGCTAAATTTTGACAATAATGGCCAATATTTCATGTCTTCAATAATAAGGGTTCCAAAGTCTGTGTTATATTTCCTGTAATCGGGCTTAGCCTACCTTCTCCCATTTGACCATTGTAGGCCATTTACTCTCAAAAATGGCCGTCATAGTCAAAAATGACCAAATTTGGCCATAAATGGCCAATATATTGCTTTGCTTAAGACTTAGGGTTCCAGATTGGATAAATTCGGAAAGAGCGCAATGATAAGTGGCCTCCTTTTTATAGGCGAAGAAGAACGATGTGCCGCATTGCGACACCCATTAGGGGAAAAGTACCTCACAAATGGCGCCAGCATTGAGAGGGGATAACACCCCTGAAAAATTTTTCAGCAACACAGACGGACATGCTAACCGCTGCGCCCATAGAAAGATCCATATTATATTTCCTGTAAACGGTTTTAGCTCACTATTTCCAAGTTTAACACAATGGGCCTATTTCTTCTATTGTGTGCTGAATTCGATTTGTAATTTATTCACATTTTATTATAATTCAGATTTGGATAGCTTAGATTTGGTTGAATGGAGGGTGAGAGGGATGGCATTGTGGACAAGTAATCGGCTTGTTGTACGCTCTAAATACTTAAAACTAATCTCGAAAAAGAAAATCCAAGTCAGGAATTTCATGCTATACTTACAAAATCCTTAATTGTTTGATTCATGTCTGGTATTAAATGCTTCAACGTCTTATCATTTTCCCTACATGCCCTACTCATGCCATCAATTGATCCCGTGCCGGAGACCGTGCAACGATCCGAAACGCTTCGGGCTAACCAAGTTTACTGACGGCAGTGCTGTTGCTTCACTGCTAAATCGTCTGCTCTTTCATTTCCCCTTATTCCGCTATGGCCCGGCAACCAAACGATGCCAATCGTGCCATCCTCAGAGAAATTATTAATCTCCTTCTTACACTGTAAGACTGTTCGCGACTGTTGCCATGATGACCAGGTTACAGTCCGTATTTATGTTCACACTTGACGTCCTCGCGTTAATACCACACCACCCCACGCATTCCTTGATTGCCCGGTTCTCCGCCTGCAAGACTGTATTATAGTCAGGCAGTCTAAAACAGATCTCAGTCCCTGGGTTCTTAATGTAGACTCCCATACCCACACTGTTTCCGCGCTTTGCTCCATCAGTGCAGCATGATCTCACAGATGGCAATGCCAGAGTACCGTCAATCAGAGATTGTACCACTAGCTGCAGTGCCTCGCACTCGACCTCAAGTATCATCTCAGGTAGCCGATCGGAGACCTCTTCTACTATATCCAGTTTTCCTATCATCGCTTCGATTATACCGCGATGTTATGAGCTGCTCCCACCCCCCAATCTATTCTCCCATCGCCTTAAGTCTCATAGCCGCAGTGGCTGCCTCACACTTAAACTATATGTTAATAGATCGGAAATCTAGACTAGTCTCCAGTGCCCTAGTGGGCGCAGTCCTCATCGCTCCGGCTATTACATACAACTTCCGAAGTTTCCTGGTACTTGTACTCTGCTCCATAATTTCCATGAAATTTTCTCTAAAGACACAATTTTCATGAAATTTTCTCTAAAGACAAAAGATATATGAAGTTTTCTTTAAGAACAAAATGCCAATCTTGGCAAGATTCGGAGAAATTATCTCTTATGAAAGAAAATTTTAAATTTTTTTCCTAAGTTGTCAACAGCTTTTCAAAGCAATCCATTGCTGACCATCCCCTTAAAAGTCATCCAATATCCTAAATATGTTTTCCCATATTTGTACAACAACAAAAACAATAGTATGTGTGATAGACATACATAGTATATCAATTATTCTAGGATACACAAGCCAAAGGATACCTACCTACCTATGTTATCAATAGTCTGTCCCATCTATGGCCTCTGATTGGAAAAAACGAACACAAGTTGTTTAAAACAAACCGGCATATGGTTTGGGTCTCCATGTACACACACAGAGCAAGCACACACAACTTTCCTGGAATTCTTCAATGGATTTCAATTTTGCTTCATTTTGGATTTGTGCGATTGAACGAAGGGGAAACAAAACTTGGCAAAGTAATGCCATTTAAGTCTAAGGCCAATAAAATATCATGCATGCGTATGAGAGAGAGAAGATTTTTTGCAAAGCAAATTTTCCTGACTGATGATGAACAATAAGCAAATTTTGTTGAGAGTTGAGGTTCAAGTAGTCCAAAAATACCTAAATAAAAATCTTGAAGATGTTATTTTTGAGTGAGAAGCTGTTTTTTTTTTTTGTTTATAAACTCAACAAAGTATCGCATGAGAGGAATAAATAGCGTGCATAAACATAATATTTTTATATTTGCTTGGAAAATTTAAGATGCCAAGGTCTTGAAAATAAAGAAAGATATTAAATTTCATTAAAAATTCCTCTAAGAGAAAAATTTTAGGAAAATTTTCTCTAAGAGAAAAATTTTATGAAAATTTTCTCTAAGAGAAAAATTTTATTAAAATTTTCTCTAAGAGAAAAATTTTATGAAAATTTTCTCTAAGAGAAAAATTTTAGGAAAATGTTCTCTAAGAGAAAAATTTTAGGGAAATTTTTTTTATCTAGAGAAAAATTTTAGGGAAATTTTCTCTAGAGAAAAATTTTAGGGAAATTTTTTCTTTGGACAAAATTTTAGATACATTTTGCTTTTGAAAAATTTGCTTGAAAAATTTAAGTTGCCAAGGTCTTGAGAATGAAAAAGGATATTAAATTTCATTGACATTTTCTCTAAGAGAAAAATTTTAGGGAAATTTTCTCTAGGAGAAAAATTTTAGGGAAATTTTCTCTAAGAGAAAAATTTTAGGGAAATTTTCTCTAGTAGAAAAGTTTTAGGGAAATTTTCTCTAAGAGAAAAGTTATAGGGAAATTTTCTCTAGAGAAAAATTTTAGGGAAATTTTTTCTTTGGACAAAATTTTAGATACATTTTGTCTTTGGAGAAAACATTTATACAAATTTTGGCTCTAGAGAAAATTTCATGGTATTGTTGTCTTTTAAGCTAATTTCAAGGAAATTTTTTTATTTGGAGAAAATTTTATAAAAATTTTATTTTTTGAGAAAATTTCAGCTAAATTTTGTCGTTACAGAAACTTTAATGAAAATTTTGTTCCTAAAATTTCAAAATTTTTTCAAAAAAATTTCAAAATTTTTGTTCAAAATTGTCTTTGAAATAACTTTTAAGGTGAAATTAAGCGTAGGGCTCTTTTTTTCCCCCTTGGCAACAAATTGTTTGCCTTTTTTCATAGAACCCTCCACACTCGACAAGAATTGTTGAACATGGTAATTAAATATCACAAACACATACACACACCCTCTGATGGAAAAGAAAGTTTCAAGTTCCCCAACACTTTGGGTGTTTTTATGGCCCATTGATTGCTGGAATAATGGTTTTTAATTTTCGTTTGTTCGTGATCCTGCCACAGTAGATTAACACTTTTGTCTAACATCATGCATCCCACACAATGTGTGCTTGTATCCTATAAACCAAGGCGGTGTAATTAATCGCTTAGCTTTGTTATGGAACTTTTATGCCGGCTAATTTTTATAATTAAAACGTGTGGGTTCAAAATTAAGTGTTTTATTGTGGATTAGGAGAAAACATTTGAAGATAAAATGAAACAAATAATGAAATAACAAGTAAAAGCGTGCTAAGTTCGGCCCGGCCGAATCTTGGGAACCCACCACCATGGATTCGCTTTAGATGGGAGCTATATCAGGTTATAGACTGATTTGGACCGTACTGTGCACAGTTGTTGAAAGTCATAACAAAGCTCTACATGCTGAATTTCAGCCAAATCAAGAAGTCAAATCGGGAGATCGGTTTATAGGGGAGCTATATCAGGTTATTGACCGATTTGAACCGTACTTGGTACAGCTATTAGAAGTCATAACAGAACACTACATGTAAAATTTCAGTAAAATCGGACAAAAATTGCGGCTTCCAGAGGCTCAAGAAGTCAAATCGGGAGACCGGTTTATATGGGAGCAATATCAGGTTATAGACTGATTTGAAGCGTACATGGTACAGCTATTGGAAGTCATAACAGAACACCACATACAAAATTTCAGCCAAATCGGACAAAAATTGCGGCTTCCAGGAGCTCAAGAAGTCAAATCGGGAGACCGGTTTATATGGGAGCTATATCAAGTTATAGACCGATTTGAACCGCACTTAACACAGATGTTGAAAGTCATAACAGAACACTACATGCAAAATTTCAGTCAAATCGGACAAAAATTGCGGATTCCAGGAGCTCAAGAAGTCAAATCGGGAGACCGGTTTATATGGGAGCTATATCGGGTTATAAACCGATTTGAAGCGTATTTGGCACAGCTATTGGAAGTCATAACAGAACACCACATGCAAAATTTCAGCCAAATCGGACAAAAATTGCGGCTTCCAGGGGCTCAAGAATCAAATCGGGAGATCGGTTTATATGGGAGCTATATCAGGTTATAGACCGATGTAAACCGTACTTGGCACAGTTGTTAAAAGTCATAACAGAACACTACATGCGAAATTCTAGCCAAATCGGACAAAAATTGTAGCTTCCAGGAGCTCAAGAAGTCAAATCGGGAGATCGGTTTATATGGGAACTTTATCTAAATCTGAACCGATATGGCCCATTTCCAATTCTCATCCACCTACAATCATATTAAGTATCTGTGCAAAATTTCAAGGGGCTAGCTTTACGCGTTCGACCTCTATCGTGATTTCTGCAGACGGACGGACGGACATGGCTAGATTGACTCAGAACATCGACACATTCTAAGACTCCCAGCTTTATGGGGTCTTAGAAGAATATTTCGAGGTTTTACAAACGGAATGACTAGATTAGTATACCCCCATCCTATGGTGGTGGGTATAAAAAGGCGTTAAGTTCGGCCGGGACGAACATTGGATACCCACCTCCTCGGGTATATATGCAAACCACCTGTCCTCATAATCTTATGTGGCAGCTATATCCAAATCTGGACCGATGTGGGACAAATTGAAGCTTTATGTCGAAGGGTCTAACTCACAGTCGAAAATTTCTGCGAAATCTGAGAATAAATGCGCCCAAGACCTTAAATCGAGAGATCGGTCTATATGGCAGCTATATGCTAATCTGGACCGATCGGGGCCAAATTGCAGAAAGATGTCGAGGGACCTAACACAACTCACTCTCCCATATTTCGGTGAAATCGGACAATAAATGGGTCTTTTATGGGCAAAAAAACCTCAAACCGAGAGATCGGTCTAAATGACAGCTATATGCAAATCTGGACCGATCGGGGCCAAATTGCAGAAAGATGTCGAGGGGCCTAGCACAACTCACTGTCCCAATTTTCGGCGACGTCGGACAGTAAATGGGTCTTTTATGGGCAAAAAACCTCAAATCGAGAGATCGGTCTATATGGCAGCTATATCCAAATCTGGACCGATCTGGGCCAAGTTGAATAAGGACATCGAGGGGCCTAACACAACTCACTGTCCCAAGTTTCAGCGAAATCGGATAATAAATGTGGCTTTTATAGGCCCAAGACCTTAAATCGGCGGATCGGTCTACATGGGAGCTATATCGAGATATAGTCCGATATAGCCCATCTTCGAGCTTAACCTGCCTAAGGACAAAAAAAGAATCTGTGCAAAGTTTCAGCTCAATATCTCCATTTTTAAAGACTGTAGCGTGATTTTACCGTGGCTCAGAAGTTAGCTTGTCCGCCTATGACGCTGAACGCCTGTGTTCGAATCCTGGCGAGACCATTAGACTGGTCCATATATTTAAAGAAAGGATTCTTCTCTCAAACACTCAAACACGAAAACTATCAGCATCTTGTGTAGTGTGATTTTCGTCTTTCGAGAGGTGGCTTTTATCCTAAAACCCAACATCCTCATGAGATGCGAAGTCGACTTCGCCATGTTCGTCCGTCTGTCCGTTTGTTGAAAGCACTAACTTTCGAAAATATAAAGCTAGGCGCCTATGACGCTGAACGCCTGGGTTCGAATCCTGGCGAGACCATTAGAAAAAATGTTCTGCGGTGGTTTTCCCCTCCTAATGCTGGCAACATTTGTAAAGTACTATGCCATAGAATACTTCACTCCAAAGAGGTGTTGCACTGGGGCACGCCGTTCGGACTCGGCTATAAAAACGAGGCCCCTTATCATTGAGCTTAAACTTGAATCGGACTGCACTCTTTGATATGTGAGAGGTTTGCCCCTGTTCCTAAATGGAATGTTCATGGGAAAAATTAGCATTTTGCGTGATTTCAACAGACAGACGCATGGACATGGCTAGATCGTCTTAGATTTTTACGACAATCAAGAAGATATATGCTTTATAGAGTCGGAAATGGATATTGCGACCGAGACACCAAGGAATACATTTTTATATCAGCATTGGACTCTACCTTTAAATAGCATTCATTTGATATCCATAATGTCCTAATCGGTAAATTTATCCAGCAGGGGGGTTTTGAGGGTGGGGAGGACCCGTAGACACCAAAAAATAAATTTTTGTGTCAGATTGACACTTTGCTTTTAAATAGCTTTCATTTGATACCCATATTTTTCAAAGTGGTTAAAGTGTCCTATTGGGTGATGTTTTTGGGGGTGGGGACCCCCCGACACTTAGGGTAACATTTTAATGCCTAGTTCGTACTCTACTCTTAAATACCTTTCATTTGATACCCATATTGCCTAAAGGGTGAAAGTGTCCTCTTGGGGCTTTTTTTGGGGTGGTGGACCCCCCGAAATTTCGGAGTCAAATTTGTATACCAAATTCGTACTTAATTCTTAAATACCTTTCATTTGATACCCATATTATTCCAATCGGTACATATGTCCGTTCGGGAGGGTTTTGATATGGGGCGTCCCCCCTATGTTATTTGACCCCAAAATTTTTACCAAAGTCGTGTTTTTGGGTACATAGAAAATTTCACTTGAATCAGGGCACGCCTCTCTGAGATCTGGCGTTTTTGAAAATTGGGGTATGGGGGAGGGTCCGTTCCCCCTTCGGATTTCAAAAAATGTAGTACCCTATTTTCACCGGGGGCCCAAACTCTACCATCTGTAAATATTTCATGAAAATCGTTTTTTGAGTCTATACGGAACAAACTAACAAATCGCAGCAATTTCATTTTTATATAATGGAAGAAGATATATTATTTTCTTATGTTGCCTTGCCGTAGCGCAGAGGTTAGCATGTCCGCCTATGACGCTGAACGCCTGGGTTCGAATCCTGACGAGACCATCAGAAACAATTTTCAGCGGTGGTTTTCCCCTCCTAATGCTGGCGACATTTGTGAGGTACCATGCCATGTAAAACTTCTCTCAAAAGAGGTATCGCACTGCGGCACGCCGTTCGGACTCGGCTATAAAAAGGAGGCCCCTTATCATTGAGCTTAAACTTGAATCGGACTGCACTCATTGATATGTGAGAAGTTTGTCCCTGTTCCTTAGTGGAATGTTCATGGACAAAATTTTCAGTTTGTATTTGCCTTATTATTTTGATTTTTTTTTTTATTAATTCGGTTTTGTGATTTTATGCTAAGTTTGTAACTTATCTGCCATTTAAGATTTTTTTAATTTTTTTTATCTGATATCCTTTTGTCTTTCGGCACAATATATCATATCTCCAAAAACTTTTAAGAATACAATTCAGCGGCATTCACATTTTGTTAACTACACCATTTGTTATACCCTCCACATAGGGTATACTAATTTTTTCATTCCGTTTGTAACACCTTGAAATATTCGTCTAAGACCCCCTAAAGTACATATATTATTGATCGTCATGACATTTTAAGTCGATCTAGCCATGTCCGTCCCTCGTCCGTCCGTCGGTTCGTCTGTCTGTCGGAAGCACGCTATTTTTCGAAGAAGACAAGCTAGTCGCTTGAAATGTTGTACAAATACTTCTTATTAGTGTAGGTTGGTTGGGATTATAAATGGGCCATAACGGTCCACTGCTAGATATAGCTGCTATATAAACCGATACTGGATATTGACATCCTGAGCCTCTAGAGGGCGTAATTCTGACCCAATTTGGCTGAAATTTTGCATGTGGTGTTTTGTTGTGACTTCCAACATCTGTGCTAAGTATGGTATCGGTCCATAACCTGATATAGCTGCCTTATAAACCAATCTGGGATCTTGACTTCTTGGGCCTCTAGAGCGCGCAATTATTATCCGATTTGTCTGAAATTATGCGTAAGGTGGGTTGTTTTGTTTCGCAACCACTGTGCCAAGTATGGTCTGAATCGTTTCGTAACCTGAAATAGCTATCATATAAACCGATTCCTGATTTAGCCTCTAGAGGGCGCAATTATTATCCGTTTTGGCTGAAATCTTGTACAACGGCTTCTCCCATAACCTTCACTATACGTGACAAATATGGTCTGAACCCGTCTATAGACTGATACAGCTCCCATATAAACCAATCCCCCGATTTTACTTCTTGCGCCCCGAAAGGGCGCAATTCTTATACGAATTGGCTGAAATTTTACACAATGACTTCTTCTATGGCCCCCTCAATTCAATTAAGTTATAGTCCGATTCTGACCATAACATTATATATCTCTAATAGCATACCAATTCTTACCTGCTCTCCTTTATTTGCCTAAAAGTGATACCGGGCAAAGAACTCCCCAAATTCGATCCATGTTTGAGGGTATATGAGATTCGGCCCGGCCGAACTTACTTGGTTTTTATTTAATTTTAGTTTGTTGTCTCCTAGAACAATATGCCATTTACGAGCTTAACATTATCGTGATGGTTTAATCGCATTAACAAATCTGACATTTGCCAAGTAATGACTGTTGAGAGGAAAACAACTTTCAAGATTTTCTGGCCGTCAAAGTTGTTTTGACGCTTTGGTCATTTACCAAAACTTTAGAAAATTGAGTCTGGAGCACTTAACGCTTCATCGTCAAAGTCATTGTCGTTACGTCCTACACATCACCATTACCATCATGCAAAGGATCATCATCATCATCATTGTCATTAGCAATAGGAAAAGTGTCACAGCACTGTGGTGAAAATTAAGGAAAATAATTTAAAAATAAGTCTTACAGAGCCTATCATTAGGCAACAATAATGTGCTACATTGGAACATTGGTCGTAGAGACACTGATGATGCAGAACACAGTAAGGGCTGGACTTGCTTGCCTTTGTTTTTAAGACCATAAAGAGTTTGATCCCTTGAAGCAGTAATTGGTCATATTCAAACTGGATTTCATGTTTCGGAGGAGAATGGTTTCAAAATATTTTCAGGGGTCTTGAGAGTCAATTTCTTTCATTTCAGAGACTACTACAGCCTCTGAAATGAAAGAAGAAAGAGTAACATGACATTTATCTTAAAGATTCTGTTTATCTTTCCGAATTGCTAAACTAGCAATTTTAGTTTTCAAGTTTTGTTTTTTTTTTCTTTCTTTGTACTTTACCCACTGTCGTCTTGTCGTCTTGCCTGTGCCTTTAAAGAAATCTTAGATCCACCATTATCCATTTTATTGCTCGCAACTTGGCTGATTTATGAATAACGCTAAGTGTGTCCTGGCACTCCGCTCCTCAAATGAATTCAATGGCATGAAGATAATGGGTATTGGCCACAACAGCAAAAAAACTTAAAAAAACCCACAATTTAGAATAGATATTAAGAAAAAGAAAAATAAACCAAAACGGACAATAGAAGAAAACCCCATTGAATAATCCATAGAAACGACTCATTTAACTAAATACCTCGAGAACGTAAAGCGCAACCCATCCCCACCTTCTTTAAAGAAAAATTCAGCACTATGTGTCCTTGAAGTGCCGCGTACTTTTGTTTGAAAGCAAATCACAAGGACATAGACATGGAATAACATCATCCTGCTGAGAAGTCATCATCCTCGTCATCACACCCGAGCGATGAAATGAAAGCAAATTGCCTACAACTTCCATTTTAGAGTAAGTAACAACAAAGCTTTGTTTTCCTTTGTTTGTGGACAGTTTGATTTTTGTAATACTCCTTGACATTTTCCCATTTTATACTTAAAATAGCTCTTTGTATTTATGCAAAAATTCGTATTGCTAAGCAGCAAATTTGTGAAAAGTTTTTCTAAGTTATCAGCAAAGTGAAATCTTTCAGCAACAGAATTTCGGTCAAAGAGAGATTATCGCTAGGAGCTTTAATGAAAGTTTTTGTTAACCAAGGTAAAGTTTTAAATTAAAAAATTTTGATTCTATTGCAAATGTGAAAAAATAGAACATTGTGTAAAAAAATTATTTCGTTGGTATAATTTTGCCAAATTTTTTTTCTATAGAAAATTTTGAAAAAATTTTTTCTATAGAAAATTTGAAAAAATTTTTTCTATAGAAAATTTTGAAAAAAAATTTTTCTATAGAAAATGTTGTTAACATATTTTTTTCTATAGAAAATATTTTCAACATTTTTTTCTGTAGAAAATTTTGTCAAAATTTTTTTTCTATAGAAAATTTTGTCAAAATTTATATCTATAGAAAATTTTGCTAAAATTTTCCAATAGAAAATTTTGCCAATATAATATTATATATATATTGTCAACATTTTTCTATAGAAAATTTTGTCAACATTTTTTCTATAGAAAATTTTGTCAAAATTTTTTCTATAGAAAATTTTTTCAACATTTTTTCTATAGAAAATTTTGTCAAAATTTTTTCTATAGAAAATTTTGTCAAAATTTTTTCTATAGAAGATTTTTTCAAAATTTTTTCTATAGAAAATTTTGTCAAAATTTTTTCTATAGAAAATTTTGTCAAAATTTTTTCTATAGAAAATTTTGTCCAAAATTTTTTTTATAGAAAAATTGCTAGTACAGGACTTTTTATCGAGAAGCGGCTCAGGTAGCCTGCCTGGAACATCGGATATTATATTAAGGATAACACAGTGTCCGTAGTCGCCACATAACCAAAGAGAAAGCTCCTATATCCTCAGGGCAGTGGCGCAGCAATCTGTCCAGCCGCAATGTCCAGAGGCATTAGATGTAGCATTCAATTCAGAGCATCAGATGGTGTCGTTCTCAGTGCGGCTGGATCCGGTAAGGTATTGAGCAGTAGGTGAACTTTTCAAGCGCCCTCCACCAGATCACAATTATATCATTATAGGTCTAACAACTTCAATATATATCCAGTGCATGATGTGCAGTCTAAACCCCAACTTTTGCCAATGGCTCTCTTGCAGGTGTATGGGCTCTCAAGAGTCTTCAGCATAAAGGATGACAGAATGCTTTCGGAATGAAAATTACCTTTCTATCCCTTCATCCCACAGGAATTTATGACATGCTGATACAAGAGAGTATATCTCAAGCCAAGGAACCACTCTATCAGACACAGCTTGAAATTCCACCGGTGATACATCATCAGAGCCTGACGACTTATAGTAGTCGAAACTTCTTATCGCTCAAAGGATTTTCGGCTTAGACGAATTTATAACAGTGACAACCTCTTCTGGCGCCGCATTGTCCGTTGAAGAGTTTTCCACAGACCTTTCTTAGACCAACCAGCTCTGGGGTGTACCATGGCAGTCGCTGTTTGCCACATGGCACTAGGACATGCTGACACAAGCAAGGCATTCAGAGCCTTCGTGATCCGCTTGACCATTATGTGCATATCCTGCGCAATTGCGACTTCCTTTTCTGATCTAGAAGGGATAGACGTGCAGAATTTGTGTCGAAATTTATCCCAGTCCGTCTTTCTTCTGTTTAGCCGAGGGACCGCTACTGCAGTATTTTCTCCGAGGCTGAAACTTATATAACGATGATCAGAGAGGCTGATCCGAGACTTCCCAGTCGTATATTTTTGCCCTTATATTTTCCGATACTGCTACTGATTTAATAAAGTTCCTCTACCTGGCCATTGTTGGGCATTGAAGTGCGGTTGATACCACAGCTGGCCTTTCACAAAATAGCGATTTTAAAATCAAAATAACACAGAATTGAAATTTATTTTATTGGAAAGTGTAAATTATCGCAATTTTACTCAAAGGTGCAAAGAGTTGTGACGGACGACCAAAGAAAACAGCTGTGTTTATTTCTTTCTGGCAAATAGTGGTTTTAAGCGGTTGCCACCTTTTATAACGCTGGTATGTAAATGCACAGCTTATTATAATCCCAGAAAAAGAGGAAGAATACCAGTTGCGCCTAAACACACACTACATATTTTGGAAATATTGCCAGTTCCACCTAATTTCTTAGTCGTCATTGCATTAACGTCGCTAAATCTAGTACCAAAACTTGGACTCTAAAAGCATGTCAACGCCACCAGTTAACTCACCGTACAACACAAGTAACACAGTGGGCCTCATCGAACAAAAAGCTAAGCGAAAACTGATGGAGACTTCTCCTGAAAACCCGGTAATTGTAGGAAACATGCCAACCATGGAGCTTATGAAAATGATGCAGGATTCAATGTCAAAATTGCTAGACGAGAAATTAGAAAATCTCCCAACTAAATCAGACATCACCGACCTAAAAAACAACATTGAAGGGGTAAAAGACGACATTAAGCGCTTAAAAATCGAAAACGAAGAATTAAAGGCAGAGGTGCAAAAGCTTAGAGAAGATAAGGAGGAAGACAAAAAAAGACTTCAAAAACTGGAAGACCAATTGGGAAGAAACAAGTTAATTGTGAGAGGTCTACCTTACCAGAAATCGTTGCATGGGGCAGTCAAGAAACTTTTCAATGGAAACCTGAAGATGAGCATTGAACCGGAAATCGACTTTATAAAAAAAGTGCAGGAGACAAATGAGAAAATGACAGTTTTAGTGGAATTCAAGTCAACCAAAACAGTGGCTGATGTCCTTAGAAATACTAAAATGTTAGCTGGCACATCCATATTTATTGAACGCGATTTGAGTGGTGTTAGGCTGCAGAGAAAGAAGATTATGTTGCTTCTAAAAAAAGAATTGCAGAAGCACAACGGAGAAAAAAGGATTGGAGTCAGAGGAGAGCAGTTGGTACTGGATGGAAGAAGCTTTTATTGGAACAATAAAAATGAACTAATGAGTGGCCAAAACAATGGTATGAAAATATTGCAAAGCATCATTGGTAACAGTATTGAAAATATAGATTTAAGTTATGAACATTTTGTCGAAATTTTGTCTTCAAAAAACTACTAAAAGCAAATACTTTTTCCAACAACAATAATAATACTAGTAATAATATAAATATTAAGAATAAAAATACCGAGGTGAAAGATGATTTTATATTAAAAATTGTAGCATACAATGTCCATGGGTTAGCTAGCAAAAATCTTCATCAGAGTTTTTACGAATATATAGAAAACTTTCATATTTTTATACTTTCCGAAACACATGTCGAATTGAAAAATCAAGAAAACTATACAAAAAAATTTAAAAATTTCAAAATCTATTGGAAAGCCGCATCCAGAAACTATCTAAGAGGGAGAGGTATAGGTGGTCAGTTATATGGTGTGAGAAACGATTTGGAAGAAGAAGGTTTTAAACATTCACTACTACAATGGGAAAACCAGGATGTGATTCGGTGTGAATTAAATGCAACAATGTTCGAGATAATACCTGTGTATCTGAGAGGCGTAAACTGGGAAGCAGATTTTAATGGATTGAAAGCTACTATAGCGAGTAACGATAGCCTTAAAATTGTTATCGGTGACCATAATATCCGGATAGGCGAGGAACAAGACTTGCCCGAGGAAATTGCGGAAAGATATACTCGAAAGTCTGAAGACAAAACGAGCAGTGCAAATGGGAAAAAATTCATCGAATTCTGCAATGGAAATGGGTTAGTAGTTTTGAATGGCAGAACCTCAGGAGATGAAGATGGAAAGTTTACTTTTGCAAATAGAAACGGTAGTTCAGTAATCGATTTGGCTGTCGTATCTTTGGATATTATGCCCTACGTGTATAAATTTGAAGTTGAAGATAAAATTTGGTCCGACCATTTCCCAATTGTGCTAACAATAAAGATACCTCTTACTTCAGGACGGGGAAAGCAAAAAAGTAAACTCTTGCCGAAATTAATATGGAGGGAGGCAAATAAAATTGTCTATCAAAATGCTCTAATTCGTGAAACAAAAAATTTACCCGCAAATCCAGATATGGAAATGTTTATCAAAGCTATCAACGATTCATACCCGAAACAGTCAACCAGAAAAAATGGGCGTTTCAAAGAAAGTTGGTTCGACCAGGAGTGCTTAAAAAGCAGAGTCAAGACCATGAAAAAACTTGGTTTATACAGAAAAACTGGAAATATAGTCAACAGAACTGAGTACATCCAGCAGAAGAAATGTTATGAAAAGTTGTGCAGGCGGAAAAAACTTGAATATAACCAGAAAATTGAGCTCAGAATTGACATGGTGACCGACAGTAAATCTTGGTGGAGATTAGCCAAAGAAATAAGACAAAGAGACAATGATTGCAGTTGTAGTATTCCGGCGCTAGCCTTAAAAGATTATTTTGAGCCCCTATTAAACCCAAAATCCAATATCGTAGACATATCCTACGCCCCCTATTTTGTTTTTGATAGAGACTTAGATAGAGATTTCACTCTTCAAGAAATCAAGTTCTTATTGAATACCCTCAAATCAAATAAGGCACCCGGAGAGGACCGAGTCCCGTACGAGTTTTTTGTACACGCACCAGAGGAGTTCTTAGTTGCACTATGCAATGCTTTTACCAAAATTCTAAATGGCTACGACGACTTTAAAACATTTCGCTCCGGTGTCATATTTCCAATTCACAAGAAAGGAAATATCAATGATGTAAGAAACTATAGAGGTATCACATTCATGAACTGTGTTGGGAAGCTGATGATAGGAATGATGAACAATAGAATTACTGAATGGGTAAACAAACACAAAGTATTAAATGAGTACCAGGCGGGCTTTAGAAGAGGCTATTCTACCATTGACAATATATTTAATTTGATGGCAATAATTAACATAAAGTTAAGTGAGAACAGAAAAGTCTACGCATTTTTCGTCGACTTTAAAGCCGCCTTTGATAGAGTGCCGAGGCAGCTTCTGATATTCAAACTACATGAGATTGGACTTTCTTCGAAAATAGTGAAGTTTATAGAAAATATTTATATCAAAACTAAGTCAGCTGTGTGGACCGGTACAGGATTATCGGACTACTTCAACACTACTACTGGAGTAAAACAAGGGTGTTTACTATCGCCTATGCTCTTCTCAATATACCTAAATGATCTACACGATTATCTCGAAGGAGGCCTTTTTGTGGACGATATAAATTTGCGCGTCCTAATGTACGCGGACGACATTGTTATATTGGCTGATGATCCAAACACTCTGCAAAGAATGATAAAAAGGCTGGAAATGTACTGTAAAAAATGGGGTATGGAAGTAAACCAAGTCAAATCGGAGATTATGGTGTTCAGGAATGGAGGGCGCCTTGCCGCAAGCGAAAAATGGTTGTACAATGATGAGATAATACGAGTTGTAAACGAATATAAATACCTTGGTTTAACGTTGACCCCGAAACTATCATTTTCAAAGCACTTATCTCAAAAAGAAGTAGCGGCTAAAGTGTCGATTAACTCAACATGGAAAAACTTTATTTCAAAACCCGCCGTATCTTTGAAAGCAAAATGGAAAATGTTCCTTTCGGTTTGCCGCTGCATTCATAGTTATGGAGCCGAAGTCTGGGGAAACTCATACTTTGAGGATGTGGACAAACTTTATCGTTATTTTATCAAACGTGTATTGAGACTACCGGAATGTACACCGAATTATATAGTAGCTTTGGAAACTGGATACGAACCCGGATACATACACACGTATTCTTTACATTTATCATATTTATCAAAGTTGCTGTTTAAGCTTGAAGATTACAGACTTCCACACATCCTTGCATTAAAACTATCCGAAAAAAAAACCTAGCCTGGTTTAAAGATTATAGAGTCCAACTTTCATCCAATAACATTGATAATAGAAACATTATGCTTGACCAGACATGTTGGCATGGTGTAAGTCAAGAACTCCTTTACAAAATTACAGAAAATGCCTATAACTCACATATCCAAAAAGCTCAAGAAAGCGAACGGCGTGGATACAAATACCTTGATTTTAATATAGGGGTTTACTACTGCAATGAAAAATTTACCTTGGAACAAATTTCACTTATAATGAAAGCAAGAGGTGACCTTTTCCCACTAAATGGAAATAAATATGGGCCGGATGTCGACCAACGATGCTCACTGTGTAATTCAGGGGAAGTTGAGTCTTTAGATCACTTTATATGCAGATGCCCAGTACTAAACGGGATACGAATAAAATATTTCAACCAATCATCATTGGAGCGAAATGACTTAATATATATACTTAACGGGTGTGAAGATTTTTGCTGGCTTACTTTATGCAATTATTTGAAGAAAGCGATTGCTTACAGAAAAACTTTAATAGAGGAATTTAATTATTAATCAAAACTATTATACTCATTCTTCCAGCAGACGGTTTATACATAAACCACGCTGTGACATTCTTTATTAATATAGTATTATTATACTGCAGATTGAAATAATTTTTGTAACGTTATATGAAATAAAGAACATTGAATTGAAAAAAAAAAAAAAATATTTTCCGATACAAATACCTCCTGCCTGTGCCTGGTACTAAAGTTGGGTTTATCCCCTTTATCACAGCTCCCAAATTGCAACTTATAACATATTGGAAAAGCAGCTTACCCCTTTCGTTGAAATCCGAACTTCCCTAAATCTGGTGATGTGTATTAGCATCACTTCCTACAATGAGGCTCTTCTTCCCTGCAGAAGCGGCTTCAACCAGCAGCTTAAGATTTGAAGGCGGCATCTGTGAATCGTGTGCCATATATAGGGAAGCCAGCCAGTTCTGAATCTTCAGTGCTTAGCGATGAAAGAAGAAATACATTTAGAATCCCTTTGCAAGAATACAGACTCTGTGTTTCCCATTCCCCGTACCCTTGATTTCCTCCACACATCCATGGTTCCTGGATATGAAACACGTCAAATCCCCCTGCCATCAGGAGAACCTTTTGAGCCACCAAAGGGGCCTTAAAATGGTGGATTCCGCCAGGAGTTCATTCTCACAAGATTCGTTAGATCTTGTCATGATGAGCTTCCGTACGCATCAAGGGGCAGGTGAAAAAGTTGTGGAACCACTCTTCCTTAGAACACTGAACACATGCGGTGTAGACGATTCCTCCTTAGATGCCTCACTAGCTGCTGTATAAGTTCTTTTGAGTTCCGTACTTCCCCGACTAGCGCACCCAGACAGGGCTTGTCGGGTCACGTTTCGATGGCAACTCCTCCTGTCTCGATTGTGGAGTGGGGATTTTCATTCTCCTGCAATCCAGCAAACTTTAGCGATTTGGTCCATAGTTTCTCAGCCAAGTGTTCAGCAACAACTGCTGCGATGTCTCTTGATTGTCCAACCTCACTGCTTCTATAGTCCTTTAGTTTCAACTTGTTGAATCCGTAGGATACAACTTCTTCAGACTTATTGAGGTCTGCGAGACAGCCTGAGTTAAGAACGAATACTGCATATCTCCGGTCACCATCAGCCTCATCCAATCTACCAACCTCCCAGTCGGTGGGTGAAAGATTGAGATTACATTCCCTTAGTCTTCCAAGTATGGATTTAGGATCTGAGAGAATCCTTGGTATCCAAGCATGCGACGTTTCGATTGAGCGTTGAACACCAAAGACAATTAGTCTATATCGTCCACGATACCAGCCTGCATCGTTACAAGCTGGAGGAGTCGCAGGAAATTCTACAAGGACATCGGAATATACCGTTGACTGGCCATTGACTATCCCACTCTAATTATTCCTAGGTATGCAGCCCTGTTCTTCTCCCTTGTCGACAACTGGCATCATAAAACTGTCCCTATCGACATTACCATTACATTACCTTGGTTCTTTTAGGCATGGGATGCCCTCCAGGTGAGCACAGCCTTTTGGCATACTGCGGTGCAGTTTCCGAATCTAAACTTATAGTCTTTGGGGTAGCCTGTGCAACGAACCCTCATGCCCAATATTGGGAGTCTCTCTCCCTATTAGTGAGAATCTTAGTATCATTCGCACCAAGCCTTACAAAAAAACCTGAGAGCCATACGTCTTCTATTATTCCAACCTCTTAACGAGCATGTTGGTTTGCCGGGGAATTTATAGGCATGCGAAGATATAATAGGTACCGCCTTGTCCTTAAGACTCGAACCAGGTGTCTTCTTCAAAAGCCACTGCTGACTAGCCGTCTGTCGGCTAGTGGAGCCTGGAGTTGCCGCTCCACCAGTCGGACAACATGCTACGGCCAGATATCACCACTGCAACTGTTGGGTCTTTGGAGTCCATTCTAAGCCTTTTCCCCGGCTCCAGATTTGCCGCTCCACAGGAAACAGACGCAGATCATCAACCGCCTAATGGAAACTACTATCGTAGCTATCTTTGAGTGACTTAAATATTTCTTCCAAAAATAATGACCAGTTACAAGTTACAGAAACATTCTTGTGGAGGGAAATAATAAAACCACAGCTCCACTCAAAGGTTCTGTTTTTATAGAAAATTTTGTTAAAATATTTTCCGCAGAAATTTTCATAAAAATTCTTTCATTAAACATATTTTCAAAAATTTTTTTCTAAAGATAGAATTTTATTGTTTGGTCGAAAGCCGGACAATATCCTGCAAAGGAATCTCAATAAAATTTTATTTCTATAAAAAATTTTGTAAAAATTTTATTTCAATAGAAAATGGTGTTCATTTTTTCCCAGAAAGTTTTGTCAACATTTTTGCTATGGAAAATTCTTTCAAAATATTTATTAAAAGAAAATTATGTCAAAAAATTTTATAGAAAGTTTGATCAAATTCTTAAATATAGAAATTTTTGTCAAAATATTTCCTGAACAAAATGTTGTCAAAATTTAATTTCTATAGAAAAATTTGTCAAAACTGTTTTCCGTAGAAAGTTTTATCAAAATTTTATTATGCTAAAATTGTATTTCTTTAAAGAATTTTGTCTAAATGTTATTTCTGTAGAAAATTTTGTGAACATTTTTTTTTCAAACATTTTGTCACAATCTTTCGAGACGAGCTCTATGATCGAAAGATTTTCTTTGCAAATGGAAAAGGAAAGCCAGAGATTACAACGCACACCAACCACTATGGTACGCGTTTGGTCTTTGGTTAGAAGTCTTTTCAACCATATTTGGTATGATGGGCCGTACGTTGGTATGTTGTATTTGTATCGTATTTATTGCGAAAACGCCTCTATGATACAAATACCACATTAACCACGCTCGCCAACTCTGTCAAATAGCTGTACTTTTCCCAATGCATGTGTTTTCGTGTAATGACAGATTTTTTGTCTGCCACAATTACACTTCTCCCATGGTGTGCACATGATTCTGTGCATCTGTTAGAAGTTGTATTGATGGCGTTGAACGCTAGAAAACGGCAAAGGCTCTCGCTGTTGCTCCGTGTGCTCAGGTTCGAATCCCGGCCGGGCTCAGCCAATTTTTTTCCATTTTCAAGTTTTTTTTTTGCCTGTTAGGGCGAAGATCATTAAATTTCACAATTGTTTCTCTTTGCAAAGGGAAACGGAAAGCCAGAGATCGCATTATATATATTTTATAAATAAAATATTTTACTATTAAAATTTCATGAAAATGTTATCCCATTAAGAACTTGTCAAATATTTATTTCAAAAAAAAATTTGTTTGTTTTAAATTTTTTTTTATTGGTTTTTGGAAGATTTTTGGAAATTGTTTTTAATTCAATTTTTTTACCAATTTTTCGTAACCATTTTCTGCTAAATTTAACTTTTTGTATTATCCAAACAAAGTTTTCGTCGTCACTGACCTTCTTCTGCCTTATTCACCTTTCATTTTCTTTTTTGTTCCGCTTTCATTATCTATGTTCTTTCACATTCTGCTGGCGCATTTCTTTCATAAACTTTTTATGTCCAACATTTCATTGCAAACCTTAAAACTTTTTATTGCCGCTTGTTAAAGCCATGCTTATTACAATTTTATCAGCCTACTTTGAGGCAGCAACAACAAAAAAACCCTTAAGGATTATTTTCACCAAAGGATTAGGCAGTGATGTTACTTTTTTGTGCTGTTGTTGTGTGTGTTTCTACTTCACTTTCCATTTTACTAACTTTGATGAATAGCGTTAAGCCTCTTTATTTCATAATTAATTATTTCATATACTTTTCATGGTTTCTCTTTTTCTTTTTGTGAAGAGAAAGTGAAGAGGAAAGACACTAACTATGAATGAGCAAGTGAAGGGTGTAACCAAGTTTTTTTGTAGGATACAATAGTTTATTGAGGCAGGATTTTGACAATGGAACTGTGGGTATAGAAGGAAGTCTTTGTGGAAGTGGAAGAAGAAAACAAAGTGGGTTTCGTCGAAGGGTATTGAGATCTAGAGGCTCATCTAGAGCTTATTATAATTTTACTACCCATAACAGTACTGAGATTGGTCTCAATCGGTCAAAAGCCTAATACAGCTCGCATATAAAACGCTCTCCCTATCTGCCGAAATTTTCTACAACTTCTTCCATGCTTCAACATACATGCCAAATATGGTCTGAATCGGTCCATGACCTGATATACCTCTTCTATAAACCGATCTCCCGATTTTACTTCTTGAGTTACGATAGGACGCAATTCTTAGCCGATTTGGATGAATTTTTTTCACCATGACTTTCAACATAGTCTTCAACATCTAAACTAAGTACGGTCCGAATCGGTCTATTTGGCCTAATCTGAATCATATTTGGGTTGGATGTCAGGAGGCTTAAAAAAACTCACTGTATCAAATTTCAGCGAAATCGGGTGGTAAATGAAGCCTTTATGGGCTTCAGGTTTCGGCAGATCGGTCTATATGGCAGCTATATGCAAATATGGTTCGATCTCAACCATATTTAGATCGGGTGTCGGGAGGCTTAAAAACTCACTGTACCAAATTTCAGCGAAATCGTCTGATAATTAAAGATTTTTTGGGCTTCAGACCCTTAATCAACAGATCGGTCTATATGACAGCTATATCCAAATATGGTTCGATCTCAACCATATTTAGATCGAATGTCGGGAGGCTCAAAACAATTCACTGTTTAAAATTTCAGCGAAATTGGGTAATAAATGCAGCTTTGATGGGTTTCAGACCCATATCGGCAGATCGGTCTATATGACAGCTATATCCAAATATAGTTCGATCTCAACCATATTTAGATCGAATGTCGGGTGGCTCAAAACAATTCACTGTTTAAAATTTCAGCGAAATTGGGTAATAAATGCAGCTTTGATGGGTTTCAGACCCTATATCGGCAGATCGGTCTATATGGCAGCTATATTTGAATATAGTCCGATCTGAACCATGTTTGATTCGGATGTCGTGAAGTTTGAAGTTACTCACTATTTAAAATTTCAGCGAAATCGGTTGATAAATAAAGTTTTTATTGGCTTCAGACACTTAATCGGCAGCTATATCCAAATATGATCCGATTTGGCCCGTTCAAGAACTTAACCTGCGTACATCCAAAAAAAAACGTATTTGTTCCAACTTTCAGCCCAGTTTTTGAACGATGTGGAGTGATTACAGCTGAGGGAGAGACGGACGGACGGACAGACAGACGGACGGACAGACAGACGGACGGACAGACACACGGACCTCGTTATATCGTCTAAGAATTTTACGACGATCCGAAATATAAGTACTTTGTAGGATCGGAAATGGATTTCCGAAGGAGGCCACCCTAGCGCAGAGGTAAGCATGTCCGCCTAAGACGCTGAACGCCTTGGTTCGAATCCTGGCGAGACCATCAGAAAAAATTTTCAGTGGTGATTTTCCCCTCCTAATGCTAACAACATTTGTGAGGTACTATGCCATGTAAAACTTCTCTCCACAGAGTTGTCGCACTGCGGCACGCCGTTCGGACTCGCCTATAAAAAGGAGGCCCCTTATCATTGAGCTTAAATTTGTATCGGACTGCACTCATCGATATGTGAGAAGTTTGCCCCTGTTCCTTAGTGGAATGTTCATGAGCAAAATTTGATTTTTATTTAGCATTTTTATTTTGCCCCCCATCCTATGGTTGTGGGTATAAAAAGTTGTAATATACAAGTTTTTGCCTTATTTCATACATTTTGAGGCTAAAATCAACATTTTGCCTTCCAAACAGCAGCCGAAATTTTATGTTTTTTTGGCAAACGACAAATGAGGGTTGTCCCATTTTCAGCAGACTTGTTGTTGTTACATCATACTTTCTATACCCTCCACCATAGGATGGGGGTATACTCATTTCGTCATTCTGTTTGTAAGACCTTGGAATATGCGTCTGAGACCCCATAAAGTACATATTGGGTTGCCCAAAAAGTAATTGCGGCTTTTTCATATAGTCGGCGTTGACAAATTTTTTCACAGCTTGTGACTCTGTTATTGCATTCTTTCTTCTGTCAGTTATCAGCTTTTACTTTTAGCTTGCTTTAGAAAAAAAGTGTAAAAAAAGTATATTTGATTAAAGTTCATTCTAAGTTTTATTAAAAATGGATTTACTTTCTTTTAAAAAATCCGCAATTACTTTTTGGGCAACCCAATATATTTTTGATCGTCATGTGATTTTAAGTCGATCTAGCCATGTCCGTCCGTCTGGCCGTCCGTCAGTCTGTTTGTCGAACGCACGCTAACTTTCGAAGGACTAAAGCAAGCCGCTTGAAATTTTGCACAAATACTTTTTAGTAGTGTAAGTCAGTTGGGATTGTAAATGGGCCAAATCGGTCCGTGTTTTGATATAGCTGCCATATAAACCGATCTTGGGTCTTGACTTCTTGAGCCTCTAGAGGGCGCAATTCTAGTCCGATTTGACTGAAATTTTGCACCTAGTGTTTTGGTGCCACTTCCAACAACTGTGTTAAGTATGATTCATATCGGTTCATAATCTGATATAGCTGCCATATAAACCGATAATGGGTCTTGACTTCTTAAGCCTCTAGAGGGCGCAATTCTCACCCGATTTGACTGAAATTTTGCACGTAGTGTTTTGGTGCCACGTCCAACAACTGTGCCAAGTGTGGTTCAAATCGGTCCATAACCTGATATAGCTGCCATATAAACCGATCTTGGGTCTTGACTTCTTGAGCCTCTGGAGTGCGCAATTCTCACCCGATTTGACTGAAATTTTGCACGTAGTGTTTTGGTGCCACGTCCAAAAACTGTGTTAAGTATGATTTAAATCGGTTCATAATCTGGTATAGCTGTCATATAAACCGATCTTGGATCTTGACTTCTTGAGCCTCTAGAGGGCGCAATTCTCATCCGATTGAAATGAAATTTTGCACGTAGTATTTTGTTATGATATCCAACAACTGTGCCAAGTGTGGTTCAAATCGGTCCATAACCTGATATAGCTGCCATATAAACCGATCTTGGGTCTTGACTTCTTGAGCCTCTAGAGTGCGCAATTCTTATCCCATTGGAATGAAATTTTGCACGACGTGTTTTGTTATGATATCCAACAACTGTGCCAAGTATGTTTCAAATCGGTTAATAACCTGATATAGCTGCCATATAATCTGATCTTGGATCTTGACTTCTTGAGCCTCTAGAGGGCGCAATTCTCATCCGATTTGGCTGAAAATTTGCATGAGGTGGTATGACTTCCAATAACTGTGCTAAGTATGGCGCAAATCGGTACATAACCTGATATAGCTGCCATATAAACTGATCTGGGCTCTTGGCTTCTTGAGCTTCTAGGGGGCGCATATTCTCTTCCGATTTGGCAGAAATTTTGTACCACGGCTTCTCTCATGATCTCATGATCTTTAAGCTTGACTGCTTGAGCCACTATAGGCCACAATTCTTATCCGATTATGCTGAAATTTTGTACAACGGCTTCTCTCATGACCTTCAACATACGTGTCTAATATGGTCGGAATCGATCAATAGCTTGGTACAGCTTCCATATAAACCTATCTCCCGATTTTGCTTCTTGAGCCCCTACAAGACGCAATTCTTACCCGAATGAACTGATATATTACACAATGACTTCTACAATGTTCAGCATTCATTTATGGTCCGAATCGGACTTTAACTTGATATAGCTCCAATAGCATAACAGTTCTTATTCAATATTCTTTGTTTGCCTAAGAAGAGATACTCCGCATAGAACTCGAGAAATGCGATCCATGGTGGAGGGTACGTAAGATTCGGCCCAGCCGAACTTAGCACGCTCTTACTTGTTTTTGCCGATTTTTCTAACAAATTTCTCTGAGTGTGTGTATTAGCCATACTGTTTGTTATGCATAAGTTGCAGGTCTAGAGATAGCCATTCCAAAAATAGACAATTTTCATGGGTTTAATATTAACCTATCTAGCTCTACCACATTGACAGACAAGTATAATGCTATTGGGTTGCCCAAAAAGTAATTGCGGATTTTTCATATAGTCGGCGTTGACAAATTTTTTCACAGCTTGTGACTCTGTAATTTCATTCTTTCTTCTGTCAGTTATCAGCTGTTACTTTTAGCTTTCTTTAGAAAAAAAGTGTAAAAAAAAGTATATTTGATTAAAGTTCATTCTAAGTTTTATTAAAAATGCATTTACTTTCTTTTAAAAAATCCGCAATTACTTTTTGGGCAATCCAATATAATAAGAAATTTTTATTCTTACACTAAAGTCATATACCGAAAATGAATTATTATCTGATTTTATATCAATGACATATGAGCCAGTGTGTGAGTTTGTATTTGTGTGACACTCTTTAACAAAAATCCCAAATTCTAGTATTGTAGCAGCAACATGAAAGAAAAACAAGTAAAAGCGTTTTAAGTTCCGCAGAGATGAATCTTATATTCCCTTCACCATGGATAGCATTTGACACGTTCTTTGAGTGACTTTTTCAAAAACAAAGGAAAAACATCTATGTATACAGATGGATTAGATTTGTCATAATTATTAGAAGTCCTAAAAAAATACCACTTTTAACATTTCAGCTAAACAATAGCGCCCCCTAGAGGCTGAAGAAATCAAAACGGGCGATTGGTTTATATGGGAGCTATATCGGTTATAACCCTATTTGAATTATACTTGTCACAGCTGTTGAAAGCCACAGAAAAATTTAACGTTCAACATTTCAACTAAATCGGGTGGTATTTGCGCCTTCTAGAGGGTCAAAAAGTCAAGATCCGAGATGGGTTTATATGGCGGCTATATTGGGTTGCGAACCAATTTGCATAGTATTCATTACGAAACACCTTCCGTCTAGAGGATCGACTCTCCGACACCGCCATTCACGACGGAGCTGCAACGGCTGGTGAGGCAAGCAAGACAAACAGGAAACGAGGTACCAATTGGGTGCGATATGAACTCTCACCACATTTCGTGGGCTAGTACCAACACTAATAAGCGGTGCCAAGTCCTGGCAGAGTTCTTGAATACTAACGACCCAATAACACTTAATATTGGTAACACCGCTACCTTTGTTAATAGGATTAGGGAGGAGGCATTAGATGTGACGATATATTCGGAAAATCTAATCGATGAGGTTCAGGTTTGGAGGGTCTCCATGGAACACTCTTTCTCTGACCATCGCTACATTAGGTTTAGAATAGCACGGCCAACGCCGAATCCGATAAGCTTCCGGAATTAGTTGAAAACCAAATGGACAAAATTCGGAAGGCTACTCAGAAGGAGACTTGAGCAGGATAATTTAATGGACAAAATTCGGAAGGCTACTCAGAAGAAGACTTGGACAGGATAATTTAGATTGTCGAAGCATAGAAGAGATTGACGATTATGATTGCATTGGTGGGGTCCTTCGAAGATAGTTGTCCTCCTCGGGAAAGGAAATCAGCCCAAGAAAAACCATGTGAGTGAAGATAAATTCCGAATTTAACTAGTGGAGACACAAACCACTGACTTAACAGTCCTCTGTTACTGCCATTAGCAGAGCACTGTTAAGGAACTTTGTAGGCAATTAATTAATAAAAAAAAGAATTTGTTCATAAAAAGGAAATTTCAAAACACAAAAAACCAAAAAAAGATCTAGAAAATAATAAGGTGATCCAACATTAAAATTTAGTTCCCTCAATAACCGCAAGACGTACTAACAAGATAAAGAAGATTGTAAAATTGATTGATCCACTGTGCACAAATGGAAAATAGTAAGGCGATGAGACCGGTCTCAAATGAGAGCTAGGGAAGCCTAGTTTCTTATACATATGCACATAATTTCCAAATAATCGTCTAACTATCGAATTTTTCAAAAAAACTTGAAAAAATCGCTACAAGACCTCAAAAATCTATTTTGCGTGAACCACTGTGCAAAAATGGAAAAAGTTGATACTTTGAAACCGGTGTCAAACGACAGCTTATGAAGTCTAGTTTCTAATCCAAAAGGGCCTATATTCCAAATAATCCTCTAACTATCGAATTTTTGAGAAAAACTTGAAAAAAATCGCTATAAGACCTCAAAAATCTATTTTGTGTGAACCACTGTGCAAAAATGGAAAAAGTTGATACTTTGAAACCGGTGTCAAACGACAGCTTATGAAGTCTAGTTTCTAATCCAAAAGGGCCTATATTCCAAATAATCGTCTAACTATCGAATTTTTCAAAAAAAACTTGAAAAAAATCGCTACAAGACTT
>NW_026739191.1:0-47560 GCF_963082655.1 Stomoxys calcitrans | reverse complement strand
GATGGGTGTTGCGATTTCAGCGAAATGTTGTGTGCTCTCTTATAGTAACCTACAAACAAAAATTTGGTATCCAAATTTCGGATGGGAAACCTAGGGGGGGGCGACCCACCCCCAAAACCTACCAAATATATATATACACCAATCACGACAATATGGGACTCAAATGAAAGGTTTTTTAGATCAGAAAACGTATCTGATAACCTATTGTCGGACCAAGTGTTTGGGGGACCACCCCAAACCCCAAAACACCCCTAAATCGGACATATTTACCGACAATGGCAATATGGGACTCAAATGAAAGGTATTTGCAACTAAAATACGCATCTGATATCCAAATGTGGGACCAAGTTTCTGGGGGTGCTCCCCTTCCCCAAAACACCCCCAAATAGGACTTTTTTACTGACTACGGCAATATGGGGCTCTAAAGAAGGTATTTCAGTGTACAATACGAATCTAATATCCAAATATGGGACCAAGTGTTTGGGAGCCACCCCACCCCCATTACACCACCTAAATAGGACGTGTTTGCCGACAATTTTAGTATGGTGCTCAATTTCAGAGCCAGGTCACTGAGTGGCCGCCCCATCCCCCATAACAGAGCCAAATTGAAATTGTCTGCCGACTATGGAAATATGGGGCTCAAGTGAAAGGTATTTGGAAGTAGACCTCGAATCTGAAGTCAACATTCAGCACCAATTGTCTAGGGGACATCCCACCCCCATAACAACCGCAAAAGAATACGTATTACCATTTGGGTCTTAAACAAAGTGAAGCTCGATATTTATAGTTTTTAGGGCCAATACTAAAAACCGGACATATTTGCTGACTTTTGTAATAAAGGGTTTAAATTAAAGGTATTTGAGATTAGAAAACGAATTTAATATCCAATTTTTTTCGAATATAGGGTTCAAATAAATGATATTTGAGAGAAGAGCACAATGCTAATTTATTTTCAGGGCTGTTAGGGGGACCACCCCACTCCCCAAAACACACCTAAATCGAGCATATTTACTGACTGAAGTCAGTGTTGGGCTCAAATGAAAGGTATTGAGGAGTAGAGCATGAATTTTATACCCTCTTTCGAAACCAATTTTCTGGGGGTCTACCCCTTTCTCAAACAATTATTAACTTGCCATAGAAATATGGGGCTTAAATAATGATATTTGTGAGTAGAATGCGAATCTGATATCCAAATGTGAGAACATGTATTTAGGGCACGACCCCTTTCCCAAAATACCCCACAAAGAAAACAAATTTACCGACCATGACTGAATGAATGACATGAATAAGATAAGAAAACGAATTTGGGCCTCATCCTATAAACTCCCCTTAAACCATTGCCAATATGGGGCTTCTATATATGGTATGGTATATTAGAGTAGAGCGAGGGGTCTGGGGGACCACCTCACTTCCGAAAAAACCGCCAAATTAGACATACGTTTTTACAGGTCATGGGAATATGGGACGCAAATGAAAGGCATCAACGAAATTTAGTTTATTTATAACAATTCAAAAACAGAAATATGGTATCCTTATTTAGGGTGGGATATTTAGGGGGCCGCGCCACCTCCAAAACCTGCCAAATGGAAATATACAACAAGTAAAAGCGTGCTAAGTTCGGCCGGGCCGAATCTTACATACCCTCCACCATGGATCGCATTTGTCGAGTTCTTCTCCCGGCATCTCTTCTTAGGCCAATAAAGGATGTAAGAAAAGACTTGCTCTGCTATTAGAGCGATATCACGATATGGTCCGGTTTGCACCACAATTAAATTATATGTTGGAGACCTGTGTAAAATGTCAGCCAATTCGAATAAGAATTGCGCCCTTTGGGGGCTCAAGAAGTAAAATAGAGAGATCGATTTATATGGGAGCTGTATCGGGCTATAGACCGATTCAGACCATAATAAACACGTATGTTGATGGTCATGAGAGGATCCGTCGTACAAAATTTCAGGCAAATCGGATAATAATTGCGACCTCTACAGAATAGGTAGGTTCTTGTATTCAGGGCATCACCTCTTCCCCTATAACCAATTTTGGGGCCATGTGTTTGGGGGCGCCTCATCGTGTAAACTCCCCTAAACCTATGGCAATATGGGGTTTAAATGAATGGTATTTGAGAAAGGAGCACGATGCTGATATTTTTTCAGGGCCTAGTGCCTGCGGGACCACCTCACACCCGAAAACACCCCTAAATCAGATATCATGAGAATATCGGGCTGAAATAAAGTATTTAATGAATGGAGTACACAAATTAAATCCAAACTTAAATTCGTAGACTAATAAATCATATGGGATATATTGTTAGACTGTTTGTCAAGCGATATAATATTTTCGAAGCATGGTATATCACTAAAAGCTCTTTAATTGTCTAAAATAAATATTCAAAGGAAAATTTTGCTCCATATAAAGTAAAAGAAGGAGCAGCGGAGCGGGCCCGGTTCAGCTAGTTGCTTATAAATATGATGATTCTCTATAACAACCCTTTGTGCAAAGCTATAACATCTTAAACGAAGGCATTACCTAATTCACTGTTTTGATGTTCTTGTAACTCTTTACTACAGCAAAACCTATTTGTACAATGTTGTGTGTATTCTTGCTGTGCTCTTTTTTTGTCATGTTGCCCTTAATAGGTCGATTGGAAGTACTAAACCATTATAAGGGATAATATTATCATCAAGTATAACAACAAAAGCTTCAACATCAACTCCATGGCTATATGAAGATTAATGCAGGTGCTGACTTTGATGAGAATATGTAAAGACTCATAATTTCCGCTAACACATAGACATCAGTACAAATAATGACAAACATGCACACACCCATATATATATAAAGAAGGTCATATAAACCTAGGTACCCTACAAACATTTTTCATAGGTTTGGAAGAACGTTCGTTCGGAAGACTTTAAGCAATTATTCTGCCGTGTGAGTCGCGAAACACTCTTCTAAGATATCATTGGGTAATCCATGATAATGCGTTATAATATTGGGTTGCCCAAAAAGTAATTGCGGATTTTTCATATAGTCGGCGTTGACAAATTTTTTCACAGCTTGTGACTCTGTAATTGCATTCTCTCTTCTGTCAGTTATCAGCTGTTACTTTTAGCGTGCTTTAGAAAAAAAAGTGTAAAAAAAGCATATTTGATTAAAGTTCATTCTAAGTTTTATTAAAAATGCATTTATTTTCTTTTTAAAAATCCGCAATTACTTTTTGGGCAACCCGTATGACGTATGACTCGTGAAGCACTCTTCTAGGTTATCATTGGACAATCCATTGCGTGTGCTGAAGTTTAAGCAACACTTCGCGATAATTATTGCGCAACCCATTTTGTTATAATCGTCCAGAAAATTTGTTTATAAATCGCCTGAGTTAACTTTTCGCGATTGTTTTTACTTTCATGCCTGGTGCGTTGAGGACATATATTTTTATTTTTAACCCACCACCGAAGGATGGGGGTATATTCGTTTTGTCATTCCGTTTGCAACACATCGAAATATCCATTTCCGACCCTATAAAGTATATATATTCTTGATCAGCGTAATAATCTGAGACGATCTAGACATGTCCGTCCGTCTGCCTGTTGAAATCACGCTACAGTCTTTAAAAATAGAGATATTGAGCTGAAATTTGGCACAGATTCTTTTTTTGTTCATAAGCAGGTTAACTTCGAAGATGGGCTATATCGGACTATATCTTGATATAGCCCCCATTTAGACCGATCCGCCGATTTAGGGTCTTAGGCCCATAAAAACCACATTTATTATCCGATTTTGTTGAAATTTGGGTCAGTGAGTTGTATTAGGCCCTTCGACATCCTTTGTCAATTTGGCTCAGATCGGTCCAGATTTGGATATAGCTGCCATATAGACCGATCCTCAGATTTAGGGTCTAAGGCCCATAAAAGCCACATTTATGGTCCGATTTCGCTGAAATTTGGGACAGTGAGTTGTCTTAAACCCTTTGACATATTTCTTTAATTTGGTCCAGATCGGTTCAGATTTGGATATAGCTGCCATATAGACCGATCCTCCGGTTTAGGGTCTTAGGCCCACAAAAGCCACATTTATTATCCGATTTTGATGAAATTCGGGGCAGTGAATTGTGTAAAGCCCATCAACATCCTTCATTAATTTGGCTCAGATCGGTCCAGATTTAGATATAGCTGCCATATAGATCGATCCTGCGATTTATGGTGTAAGGCCCATACAGGCCACATTCATTATCCGATTTTGCTGAAATTTGGGACAGTGAGATGTGTTAGCCCCTTTGATTTGGATATAGCTGCATATAGACCGATTTCTTGATTTATGGTTTTGGGCCCATAAAATGCTCATTTATTGCCCGATGTCCAAGAAATTTGGAACAGTGAGTTAAGTTAAGCCCCTTGACATACTTCTGCAATATCGCACAGATCGGTCCACATTTGGATATAGCTGCCATATAGACCGATATCTAGGTTTTAGGTTTTGGGGCGATAAAAGACGCATTTATTGTCCGATGTCGCTGAAATTTGAGACAGTGAGTTTGGTTAGACTCTTCGACGTCCTTCTTCAATTTTGCCCAGATCGGTCCAGATTTGAATATAGCTGCCATATAGACCGATCTCTCGATTTAAGGTTTTGGGCCCATAAAACAGGCATTTATTGTCCGATTTCGCCGAAATTTGGGACAGTGCTTAGTGTTAGGCTCTTCGACTCGGCCCAAATCGGTCCAGATTTGGGTATAGCTGCCATGTAGACCGATATCTCGATTTAAAGTCTTGGCCCCATAAAAGGCGCATTTATAATCCGATTTCACTGAAATTTGACACAGAGACTTATGTTCGGCTTTTCGACATCCGTGTCGTATATAGTTCAGATTGGTATGAGGTATATTAGTATAAGGTAGGAAATTTTCACCGAATTTTGATGAAAGGTGGTTTACATATATACCCGAGGTGGTGGGTATCCAAAGTTCGGCCCGGCCGAACTTAACGCCTTTTTACTTGTTTTTTTATACTCTCCACCATAGGATCAAACAACTGTGCCAAGTATGGTTGAAATCGGTTCATAACCTGATATAGCTGTCATATAAACCGGTCATGGGTCTTGACTTCTTGAGCCTCTAGAGTGCGCAATTCTTATCCGATTGGAATGAAATTTTGCACCACGTGTTTTGTTATGATATCCAATAACTGTGCTAAGTATGGTTCAAATCGGTCCTTAACCTGATATAGCTGTCATATAAACCGATCTTGGGTCTTGAATTCTTGAGCCCCTAGAGTGCGCAATTCTTATTCGATTGGAATGAAATTTTGCACGAAGTATTTCGTTATGATATCCAACAACTGTGCCATGTATGGTTGAAATCGGTCCATAACCTGATATAGCTGTCATATAAACAGATCTGGGGATTTGTTTCTTGAGCTTCTAGAGGGCGCAATTCTAATCCGATTTGACATAGTGTTTTGATATCACTTCCACTTGAAATTTTGCACAAATACTTCTAATTAGTGTAGGTCGGTTGGTATTGTAAATGGGCCATATCGGTCCATGTTTTGATATAACTGCCATATAAACCGATCTTGGTTCTTGACTTCTTGAGCCTCTAAAGTGCGCAATTACTATCCGATTTAAATTAAATTTTGCACGACGTGTTTTGTTATGATATCCAACAACTGTGCCAAATATGGTTCAAATCGGTTCATAACCTGATATAGCTGCCATATAAACCGATCTTGGGTCTTGACTTCTTGAGCCTCTAGAGTGCGCAATTCTTATCCGATTGGAATGAAATTTCGCACGACGTGTTTTGTTATGATATCCAACAACTGTGCAATGTATGGTTCAAATCGGTCCTTAACCTGATATAGCTGTCATATAAACCGATCTTGGGTCTTGAATTCTTGAGCCCCTAGAGTGCGCAATTCTTATCCGATTGGAATGAAATTTTGCACGACGTGTTTTTTTATGATATCCAACAACTGTGCAATGAATGGTTCAAGTCGGTCCATAACCTGATATAGCTGTCACATAAGCCGATCTGGGACCTTGACTTCTTGAGCCTCTAGAGGTCGCAATTATTATCAGATTTGCCTGAAATTTTGTACGACGGATTCTCTCATGACTATCATCATACGTGTTTATTATGGTCCGAATCGGTCTATAGCCCGATATAGCTCCTATATAAATCGATCTCTCTATTGTTCTTAATTGTGGTCCAAACCGGGCCATATCTTGATATCGTTTTAATAGCAGAGCAAATCTTTTCTTATAGCCTTTTTTGCCTAAGAAGAGATGACGGGAAAAGAACTCGACAAATGCGATCCATGTTGGAGGGTATATAAGGTTCGGCCCGGCCGAACTTAGCACGCTTTTATTTGTTTTTTAATTTTTTTTTGTCATCGAAAACGTAGTAATTTAGATGACAACTAATCTTGATATGCATTTTTAGATCTTCCAAGCGATTAAAGCGCAACTCTTTTAGAACGATATTTAATAAATATTCCAAAGCACCTATTTGATAGTCTCTTCAACTTACCTGGAAGAGTATTTGACAAATCCTCCAAAACACTAATTTGTTACTGAGTTGATCTTTAGCAACTCACATGAAAGATTCGCGGAACACTCTTCCAGAAGATTCGTCTTGAGGACACAACTTCTCACGACGGGGGAATCGTCTACAACTCTTAGACGAGCTCGTCCGCGATCATAACCTTTATCTATAGGATTCGCGGAAGATTGTTTAGCAATCGAAAATGTTTGCAGGGTATAGGCCTGTTTTCACACTCATACACTGCCACGGGCACAAAGATCATTAACTTTAGCATGAATTTGTATAGTAAAATACATCCAACCACACATCTTTGCGAACACACACACACATACACACCCACATTGTCAAAAGACAAATGAAGAACATCAACAAAAATGATACAAAATTACGTTTTTACATTTGGATAAACGAAAACCCTTTTTTCGAGGATTCCCATTACACAGATCCTTGTCTGAAGGCCAGGTGAAAGCTACAGAGAGGGTGTTTTGAAATGATGTCGACTAGTAAGTGAATTGCCATGATGTTGAAATGTGTGACACCGGTTATATGTTTCCGTTGCTATGTGTTTTCACAAAATGATGACAATATGGCTTAACTTCCGCTTTTGTGCGTTTTCCCAACCAACCAAAGAAGCATCGGTGGCCCCATGTAAGGTTCGTTTTTTCGCTTACTGGGCAAAACAGAGGATTCCGCAAGGGCAGAAGATGTGAGCATGAATGTGTGTGCGGAGAGCCATACCTCATCCGGAAAATATTCGTAACGCACGCAAATGAATGTGTCATAGCGTTGTAGATGAGTTGAAGTGCGTTTGGTGCTCAGCATTAGATTTCCGCCTGATGATGATGGTGATGCTTCCCTGTTGTATTTGGCACTGAATTTGAATTCACTACAAGTAGTCTGGTCTGAGTAGTCTTAGTGAACAGTGGTTTTCATAGAAGAGGGTAAAACAGCAAGGAAACAAAAATTACCAATAAAATTTATTTTCATCGAAAGTTACATTTTTACTAAATTTTTTATTGAAAAATTGATCAAAAGGAAGAACGGAGATTAAAAAAAATTTGAAACAAGTAAAAAAGCGTTAAGTTTGGCCGGGCCGAACTTTGGATACCCACCACCTCGGATATATATGCCCCATAGCAGCTATGTTCCGATTTGGACCAGATACTAATAAGTAAAAGTTATTGTTCAATTGTATTGTATATAACAAAATATTGGTCTTTTTAGTAGTTATATCTAAAAATAAACCGACCTGAACTATATACCACATGGATGTCGAAAAGCATAATATAAGTCAGTGTGTCAAATTTCATTGTAATCGGATTAAAAATGCGCCTTTTATGGGGCCAAGACTTAAAATCGAGAGATCGGATTATATGGCAGCTATATCCAAATCTGAACCGATCTGAGCGGTATTGACAGAGGACATCGAAGGGCCTAAGGCAACTCACTGTCCCAAATTTCAGCAAAATCGGGTAATAAATGTAGTTTTTACGGGCCTATGACTAGTCTTGGGCAAAATCGTTCATCAAAGTGATCGATCCTTTTCGGTCCGTTCCGATAAAGGAACTAGTACCAATTTATCGTTCCATCGTTCCATTTAGTTCCTATGCCAAAGAAGCCAGGCATGCAAAAAAAGTCCACACAACACAATTGACAACAAGAACATTTAGTTATTTAGTTGTCTCAGCATTGTGGGCAACTTGTCAAGCTTTGTGGCCTACCGTGAGGACTGGAGAACATGAGAAAGATTTGAAGTCCAAGTTGCGCCCATTGAAAAAGGAAATCAAGGCGGTTACTAAAGTAGCAGGTAAGATTTACTTAGATGTTTGATAAAAAGTTTTTAATGTGTTTTTTTTTTAACTTTTAGGAGGGCGACTAGTTGGTGGCTGTAGTTATCAAATATCTACGAGTAGAAGCCCAGGAAAGCGGTGTTTTCCCCGGAAATGCTTTGCGCGAACGCTTCTTGAATGTGGAACGTGTGGCACGCACTTAGTACTTTTTGTGCTATTTACAATCCTTCTTTATCCTTACCGCTGACGATACTATTTCACAGGATGAAATACAAAATAAGATATTTGACTTTAGGAAATTATATTAGATTTAATGAAGGCGTTGAAATAGATAAACCTTCAGCAAGGCGATCCTCGGAAAATAGCTAGCGATTGGTTAAAGGAAACTCGTTTACTGCTTGAAACACAAAAAGCTGCCAGTAATTTTGTTAACTTAAATTGTACTGTATGATTATATTTTAATTTAAAAACAAAAAAATCAATAATTAGAATCAAAGCAAATCATAATCACAAACCCAATCTAGAAAAACATTTAAATTTATCAAATTGTTTTCGGCAAAAAAGGAGATTATGATTTATTTTGAAAATGTCAATAATAATTTGTTTTAAGTTATGCTTTACAGACTGCCTTTTAAATACAAGGCTTTTAATTTAGCTGTGTGCATATTAACATATCTTGCAATGATCACTAATTTAGTTGAATTTGAAATGGAAATAATAAAAATAAAAACTAATAGCCTGTGAAATCAGTTTATGATTTCATCATTTTCGATATCGTTTTGCTCCACAAAAAACTATTAGCTATATGTGCCACTTGTCATTGATTGTCTGTATTTTTTGGGTCTAAAGGTTCAAAGTTTTGGGCCGACTTAACAGACTCTTTCTCAACCTTTAGTTCGGTCGGCCAATCGCTTTAGAATAATATGGGTGGCGAATAATATGGGCAATATGGGTATCAAAAGTACGAATATGATATCCCATGGCAGCCGGTTATACGTACCGATGTTGTACGTCTGCAACATCGGTCGGTGAGGTGTAACCGGCGCATGGAGTGGCTACATTTCCGATCTTGCTCTGGCCTTACTTCACTACGGGAGTATAGTCACACCGAATATGTTGCAAGGTGCTGTACGAACATAGGCAGCAGTGGGTCACAGGCGTCGTCGTCGTCGGACTATGTGACCCTTCCGACATCCCTTGTGCGGCAGTATACGCAACAGCAGCATCCCAGTCCCTATATTGCCATGAAGTGTATCTTTTTTGCAACTGAATTGCAATCGTCTCCGTATTAAAATAGACGATATAGTAGAATGGAATAGAATTGGGGGATTGGCCTTGGTGATACACCATTCCGTACAGTATAGACCCATCTCCCCTGCGCCTGGCGGTAGTGATCTCTACATGGAAAGCATTGGGATGTCAGACATGTCCGGTACTGCCGAGATATGGCTATACAACGTTTGCATACCGCAGATTGGTGGTTGTGACCCCGTCAATGGCCAAATTTGCAGGCCCGACATTAGGCCACAATCGCCTGGTTCTAGGGGCGTTTAATGCATATCACTCCATCGCAATCTCTGCTAGGTAATGACCAGCCGGGCATAACTTTGGCAGAGCATATTGAAGACTCCACGAACTGCAGGGAGGATGCCCCCACTAGGTTTGGAAGGAGGTCCAGCTGCTCGTCAGACATTTACATTGCATTCCCTGATCTCCTGAGTGGCGTACACTGTCAAGCCGTAATTTCTTTGGGATTAGACCACCTCCCATAAATACTCACCATCGATCAACCGACCGACCTCATAACCTTTGAGCGCCGGAGATTTATCAGTGAACCATCTGGATATTAACTATGATCTAACATTAATAAGAATTGTCTTATGGTTTAAATGGTTTTATTTGTTAAACATAGCATTTTGTACATTTCTTTGTATATATAATATACGTATATATTATACACTTATACATAAAACATTTTAAGACTTAAATTTTAGAAATTAAATTGCATATTCATATCTTTTATGTATTTTTAAGTTTAATATTTCATTTTTAATGCCAGTAAACATTTTTCAAAAGCTATACAGTCTTGTGTCCAATTTTTAATCAGCACTTTAGCCTCTTAGACAATTTTTAGTAAAAATAATTGAGATCTTGTAAATACTTTGCAAAGTATAAAATATGTCTTTACACATGTAGACTAAATGAAAAAAAAAAAACAATTTTCGATAATTTTTTTACATATTGTTATGTAGAAATACAACTTTTTCTACCTTCGATGGTTTTAGATGGGTTCTTCTTTCACTAATTATCTGTCCCGTTGCGGAAAAGATTCGCTCACATGGTACCGATGTTGCAGTAATGCATAATCTTTTCAAGACATGGATATATAGTCGTGGATACACATTTTTCATCAAGTTCCACCATTTTAAAGGATCCAATTTTCGTCCTATATAGTCCTCCTTTAAGTATTTATCCAATTCTTTTATGGCCGCTGCCGTGTTGTTTTCAGTCTTAGTATTGTTTTTATATTGTTCGTCAAAGAATTTCCAGTAATCCGGCTCATCAAGGTCATCGTTTTGAGGTGAAAGCTTTGCGCTTTCAGAATTGTTATTTATATCAACGTCTGGCAATCTTATGCGGATTATCCTTTCCCTCAATTGTTGTACAGCAAAATCGTAAGAACCTTCGCTTTTAAATGCTCTGCGCTTGAAGCGGGGATCAAGTAGCGCGCTCTCAGCATAGAGGTAGTTTCTCTCATAGCTTCCAAATCTTGTGTTTAAGTCATTCCTCAGTATTGTCAACATGTTAGAAATAATAGAATTAGTAGAAGTAATTTTTGAAATGGTCTGCTCCAAAATGTTACATAATACCAAAACTTTTGACAAAGTAACACTTTTTTCTGCTGAAATGTCCATTGTCATTTGATAGAAAGGTTTCAGTATGGGCAAAATTTCCTCTATTAAGTCCCATTCTTCCAGTGGAAACAAGAGATCAGGTCTAATCAATGATAGCGTTGTAATTACTGCATCTTTTAGATTAAAAATCCTTTGCAGCATTCCGTATGTGGAGTTCCACCTGGTTTCAACATCATGTTTTAACTTGAGTGGTGTTTGTGTGCCCTGTCGTTGATTTTCATATAACTTTTTTAGTGCATTGGAACTTTTATGAAAAAAAGTAACAATTTTTCTTACTTTTTTCAATATGCTGTCTATTGGATGTAATGAGTTTTGAACTACCAAATTAAGTGAATGTGCAAAACACCCAACCCAACGCCAATTTCCTGCTCGGATTGCAGCCACTATATTTGATGCATTGTCAGTCACAACTGCAGACACTTTATTCAAAATACCGAACTCTATACAAAGTTCCTTTATGCAAGCAGCCAGATTCTCAGCAGTATGCCTTTCATTGAATTCTACACACGATAGCAAATGTGCTCTCATTTCGGTATTGTTGTTAATATAATGTGCTGTTACAGCCAAGTAGCTACAATGGGATCTGGATGTCCATCCATCAGTAGTGAGGCATACAGCAGACGCAGATTGAATTTGAATTTTAACATCATCTAAGACATCATTGTAGGTGCTTAACAACAACACATTCGAAACTTTTTTTCTAGACGGCAATGTATAATTTGGACAACGGGAAACCAATTCCAAAAGGATTTTGAATTCAGGCTCTTCAACAAGTCTGAATGCGTGGTGCCCTTTAACTATCATTTTTAGAAGTTGTAGGTCTATCTTCTCCACTTTGCGAGCTGGCGGTGGCTTTTGGAGGAATTGAGTTATGTTTGATTGAGTTCTTGCATTTGAAGCTATGCTGCCAGAATTGTTAGTAATATCAACGATATCAACACTTGACGCAGTTTTGGCAATATTAGTTGATTGTTGCTGGTCTATAATGTTACTCTCCAAATCGTGGATAATAGATTGGGTTTGCCTTTCCACTTTTATTGGTATTAGAGGATGTTTCCTTTTCATATGCCGACTAAGGTTCCCAATTGAACCCGAGGCAATGCTGAGAATGTTTTTGCAATATTTGCATTTTGCCTTTTCCGTGGCAATTTCTTCAAAATGAGCCCAAATAGCACTGGATTTTCTTTTTTCAGCCATCTGCTAGGAACAAAAACAAAAATTAATTTAAAAAATACTTAAAATCACTTCTTGAACTCACTTTTTGGAATTCTTTCACGAATTTTGAATTTTCACTTTATTTTCTTTGAAGAAAGCCGTTTTTTCGTTTTTTTTTCTTCTTTCATTACCAAGACCAACACGACTTACGAAGACAAGTTTAACCGAATGACTGACAAGAAAATAAAAATCATCGCTATCGAACAGCTGTCGATATACTAATGTTGAAATGAATGAGTTGAGTAGAACCGATGGAACCAAATTGGAAATGAAATGAAAATAGAAATGGAACTATGGAACTATGAGAGCGAAAGAGATGGAACTAGTACCGGTCGTTCCATGTTGTGAGTCGTTCATTGGTACTAGTTCGGACCGGAACGACACAAGACTACCTATGACCCTAAATCGGAGGATCGGTCTATATGGCAGCTATATCCAAATCTAAACCGATCTGGACCAAATTGACGGAGGATATCGAAGGGCCTAACACAACTCACTGTCCAATTACAAATGTAGCTTTTATGGGTCTATGATCCTAAATCGGAGGATCGGTCTATATGGCAGCTATATCCAAATCTGAACCGATCTGAGCGGTATTGACGGAGGACGTCGAAGGGCTTAAGACAACTCACTGTCCCAAATTTCAGCAGAATCGGGTAATAAATGTAGCTTTTATAGGCCTATGACCCTAAATCGGAAGATCGGTCTATATGGCAGCTATATCCAAATCTGGACCTATCTGAACCATATTGACGGAAGATGTCAAGGGTCCTAAGACAACTCACTGTCCCAAATTTCAGCAAAATCGGATAATAAATGTGGCTTTTATGGGCCTAAGACCCTAAATTGGAGGATCGGTCTATAAGGCAGCAATATCCAAATTTGGACCGATCTGGGCCAAATTGACGGAGGATGTCGAAGGGCCTTTCACAACTCACTGTCCCAAATTTCAGCAAAATCTGATAATAAATGTGGCTTTTATTGGCCTAAGACCTTAAATCGGCGGATCGGTCTATATGGGGGCTATATCAAGATATAGTCCGATATAGCCCATCTTCGAACTTAACCTGCTTATGGACAAAAAAGAATCTGTGCAAAGTTTCAGCTCAATATCTCTATTTTTGAAGACTGTAGCGTGATTTCAACAGACAGACGGACATGTCTAGATCGTCTTAGATTTTTACGCTGATCAAGAATATATATACTTTATAGGGTCGAAAATGGATATTTAGATGTGTTGCAAACGGAATGACAAAATGAATATACCCCCATCCGTCGGTGGTGGGTATAAAAAAAATAATTTTTTTATTTGAACCGTTGAGTGGAGAGGACGTTTTGTTATTTCGCTCCGCAAGAATTTTTCTATAACTCGTAATAGGTCATTATTTTTGGAAGACAAATTTAAGTTACTCAAGGATAGTTACGATAGTGGTATCTATTAGACGTTTGATCATTTGCATCTGTTTCCAGTGGAGCGACAGATCCAGAGCCCTGGAGTAGGCTTAATATGAATTGCCTAGGCCAACGACCTTCCCCAGCGTCTTCTATTAAGAGGGTGCAATAATAAAAGACGCATCGCTCACGGGTTTATTCACTCGCACCAAGCCGAATGATCCTACGACTCTCGCTTATAGGGAGAGAGACTCCCTAAATTGGTCTCGGGGATTCATTGGCGTCTCCTCCAGTTTGTGACGATGCAGGCTGGTATCGGGGCCGATACAGACAAATTGCCTTCAATCAAATTGAATCAACTGTCAGTTGAAATGTATTGTTGTGCGCTAAAAAAAAATTGCTGAGATCTTGCCAGGTGCAGCAGTAGTTTAAGTCGAGTACGAAGATTTTCCTTCTCCTCCAATGGCACATGCTTGGATACCATGGATTCCCTCAGATGCTGAATCGATACTTGGAAGACTAATGAAATGGAATTCCAATCTATCAACCACCGATTGGAAGATTGGATGAAGCTGATGGTGACCGGAGACATGCAGTATTCGTACTAAACTCCTGCTGTCTCGCAGACCTCAACAAGTCTGCTGGAGTTGTATCCTACGAATTCAACAAGTTGAAACTGAAGGTCTATAGAAGCGGTGGGGTTGGGGAATCAGGAGACGACTTAGCTGTTGTTGCTGAACACTTGCCTGAGAAATTGTCGACCACATCGCTAAGGTCTGGCTGAAATCTGAATATCGAAGGCATCGAAACGGGACCCGACTAGCACTGTGTGGCTGGGTCATCCAGTTGGACCGAGCTCAAGTTGTGCGTCAGCGGGGAAGGGCGGAGCTTAAAAAACTACTTCGACAGCAGCAGCATCAATGGAGGAATCGTACACACCGCAAGTGTCCAGTGTCCTGAGGAAGAGTGGTTACACAGCTTTCTCACCTGCGCTGGATGCTTACAAAAGCTCATCATGATAATATCTAACGAATCTCTTGAGGATAAACTCCTGGTGGAATCAGAAGACGAGGCTAACACCACAGTGGTGGAAGTTCTGAATTCTGACTATGGTCCGATTTCTACAGATAAATCTCCACCGTTATAAGGTCGCTTTGGCGGCACTAAAGGTCCTCCTGATGACAGGGGTATTTGACGTGGTTCTTATCCAGGAACCATGGGCGTGTGGAGGAATTATTCGTGGACCTAGAATCCCGGGATTTAAACTACTCAAGGGTACGGAGAATGGGAGGCACAGAACCTGTATTCTTGCAAAGAGTAGTCTAATAGTTTGTCTTCTTTCGTCACTAAGCACTGATGATTCAGAAGTACCCACATAATTCAGAGATGCCGCCTTCAAACCTTAAGTTGCTGGTTGAAGCCGCTTATGCAGGAGCGACACGAAGGTCATATTCATTGCGAAAGCAGGAAAACCCTACCACACGAAGGAGAACGATTTTCGTCCTAGTAGTCTGTCATCCCTTATGCTGAAGACTCTGGAGAAGTTGATAGAAACATATCTTAGGGCAAAGATCCCTGGAGATCGTCTCTCGTGGAACAGCCCTTCACGACCTAGTCGGCTACATGGAGGGTTCTCTCGCTGTCAAGGAATATACAATGTTACCATTTCTTGACATCGAAGGTGCCTTCAATAATGTAAAGCCAACGTCAATCATGAAGGAGTTTCTAGGCATCAACTCTACCGTAAGAAAGTTTATTAATAACTTACTTACTGAAGATGCGTTACTGCAGACTTGGGATCTGTGGATCGAATCAGATGGGTCAGCAGAAGAACACCTCAAGCAGGTGTTCTGTCTCCTCTACTTTGGAAGATAGCAATTAACAATATATTAGGTTGCCCAAAAAGTAATTGCGGATTTTTCATATAGTCGGCGTTGACAAATTTTTTCACAGCTTGTGACTCTGTAATTGCATTCTTTCTTCTGTCAGTTATCAACTGTTACTTTTAGCTTGCTTTAGAAAAAAAGTGTAAACAAGTAAAAACGTGCTAAGTTCGGCCGGGCCGAATCTTATATACCCTCCACCATGGATCGCATTTGTCGAGTTCTTTTCCCGGCATCTCTTTTTAGCCAAAAAAAGGATATAAGAAAAGATTTGCTCGGCGATTAGAGCGATATTAAGATATTGTCCGGTTTGGACCACAATTAAATTATATTTATGTTGGAGACCTGTGTAAAATTTCAGCCAATTCGAATAAGAATTGCGCTCTTTGTGGGCTCAAGAAGTAAAATAGAGAGATCGATCGAGATGGTCATGAGAGAATCCGTCGTACAAAATTTCAGGCAAATCGGATAATAATTGCGACCTCTGGAGGCTCAAGAAGTCAAGATCCCAGATTGATTTATATGGCAGCTATATCAGGTTATGGACCGATTTGAACCACACTTGCCACAGTTGTTGGATATAATAACGAAACACGTCGTGCAAAATTTCATTCCAATCGGATAAGAATTGCACACTCCAGAGGCTCAAGAAATCAAGACCCAAGATCGGTTTATATGACAGCTATATCAGGTTATGAACCGATTTGAACCATATTTGGCACAGTTGTTGGATATCATAACAAAATACTACGTGCCAACATTCATTCAAATTGGATAAGAATTGCGCCCTCTAGAGGCTCAAGAAGTCAAGACCCAAGATCGGTTTATATGACAGCTATATAAGGTTATGAACCAATTTGAACCATACTTGGCACAGTTGTTGGATATCCTAACAAAATACTACGTGCCAAAATTCATTCAAATCGGATATGAATTGCGCCCTCTAGAGGCTCAAGAAGTCAAGACCCAAGATCGGTTATATAACAGCTATATCAGGTTATGTACCGATTTGTACAATACTTTGCACAGTTGTTGGATATCATAACAAAACACGTCGTGCAAAATTTCATTCCAATCGGATAAGAAATGCGCACGCTAGAGGCTCAAGAAGTCAAGACCCAAGATCGGTTTATATGGCAGCTATATCAGGTTATGGACTGATTTGAACCATACTTGGCACTGTTGTTGGATATCATAACAAAACACGTCGTGCAAAATTTCATTCCAATCGGATAAGAATTGCGCACTCTAAAGGCTCAAGAAGTCAAGACCCAAGATCGGTTTATATGGCAGCTATATCAAAACGTGGACCGATATGGCCCATTTACAATACCAACCGACCTACACTAATAAGAAGTATTTGTGCAAAATTCCAAGCGGCTAGCTTTACTCCTTCGGAAGTTAGCGTGCTTTCGACAGACAGACGGACGGACGGACGGACGGACGGACGGACGGACGGACGGACAGACGGACGGACGGACGGACAGACGGACGGACATGGCTAGATCGACATAAAATGTCACGACGATCAAGAATATATATACTTTATGGGGTCTCACACGAATATTTCGAGTAGTTACAAACAGAATGACGAAATTAGTATACCCCCCATCTTATGGTGAAGGGTATAAAAAAGTATATTTGATTAAAGTTCATTCTAAGTTTTATTAAAAATGCATTTACTTTCTTTTAAAAAATCCGCAATTACTTTTTGGGCAACCCAATATTATTGTCTCTGGAAGAAAAAGGTTTAAAAGTGGTCGCACATGCTGAAGACGTGGCAATTTCGGTTAGGGGAAAGTTTCCCAGCACTCTAAAAGATATTCTTCGTGAAGCTCTACTTCCAACAGCGAAGTAGGCTAGCGAAAGTGGTCTAGGTTTAAATCCGTGCAAGACTGAAGTTGTTATCTTCAGCAGGAGATACAAGTTGTCTACAGAGCCACCTGTCTCCTTGGAAGGAAAGAATGTTCCATTTACAGAAAGCTCAAAATACAAAGATGTTTTGCTGGACAGGAAATCTTCTTATATATAAGAAGATCGGTTTATGTGGCAGCTATGTCAAAACATGGACCGAACCATACTTAGCGCAGTTGTTGGAAGTGATACCAAAACACCACGTGGAAAATTTTAGTCAAATCGGACCAGAATTGCGCCCTCTAGAGACTGAAGAAGTCAAGACCCAAGATCGGTTTATATGGCAGCTGTATCAAAACATGGACCGATAGGGCCCATTTACAATCCCAACTTACCTACACTAAAAAAGAGTATTTGTGCAAAATTTCAAGCGGCTAGCTTTACTCCTTCAAAGTTGAGCGTGCTTTCAACAGGTGGACGGACAGGGTTAGATCGACATAAAATGTCACGACGATCAAGAATATATACTTTATGGGGTCTCAGACGAATATATCGAGTAGTTACAAAGAGAATGACGAAACTAGTATACCACCATCCTACGGTGGAGGGTATAAAAATCAATTTGTGTTTGTTTGTCAGTTTGTTTGTATGTTCCTTATAGACTCAGAATAGGCTGATTGTGCATAATGAACCCGTGGTGAATTTTTTTTTATAACCGAAAGGGAGGGGGGAGGGCGGACCCTCCCCCTTACCCCAATTTTCAGAAACGCCAGATCTTGGAGATGGGTGGTGCGATTTAACCGAAATGCTCTTTTATAGTAAACTATAAACAAAAATTTGGTATCCAAATTTCGGATGGGGTACCTAGGGGGGTCGCCCCACCCCCAAAACCTACCAGACATATATATATATATATATATATATATATATATATATATATATAGTCCAATCACGACAATATTGGACTCAAATGAAAGATATTTAAGAGCATAAAACTTATCCGATAACCAGTTGTCGGACCAAGAGTTTGGGGGACCACACCAACCCCCGAAACCCTTCTAAAATCGAACATATTTACTGACAATGGCAATATGGGACTCAAATGAATGGTATTTGCGAGTAGATTACGAATCTGATATCCAAATGTGGGCCCAACTTTCTGGGGGTCCACCCCTTCCCCAAAGGGGACAAATTTACGGCCGTAGCAATATGGGCCTCAAATGAAAAGTGTTTGGGAACAAAGCACGAATCTGATATTAATATTCGGGGAAAAAGTGTTTATGGGCCACCCCGACCCCATAAAACCACCCAAATAGGGCGTATTTGCTGACCATTGCAATATGCGGCTCATATTAGAGATATTTTAAAGTAGAATAAGAATCTGATATAAATTTTCAGGGATAAGTCACTGAGTGGGCGCCCCATCCCTCAAAACAGCACCAAAACGGTCATGCTTCTCGACTATGGAAATATGGGGCTCAAATGAGAGGTAATTGGGAGTAGACTACAAATGTGATATCAACATTCGGGACCAACTGTCTAACCGACGTCCCACCCGCAAATAGGAAGTTTTTGCTCACCATGACAATTTGGGTCTTAAAGAGGGTGGGGTTCAAATTAATTAAATTTTAGAGTAGAGCAAGATGCTGATATATTTCTAAGGCTGGGCGTGTTTGGGCGACCCCCTCACTGCCCAAAACACACCTAAATCGGACATATTTACCGACCATATCAATGTGGGACTGAAGTGAAAGGTATTGGGGAGTAGAGCACGAAATTGATACCCACTTTCGGAACCAATTTTTTGGGTGTCTACCCTTTCCCCAAAAACAACCCACAAACAGCAATTACTTACTGACCGATGCAATATGGGGCTCAAGTAAAGGTATTTGGGAGTATAATACGAATCTGATATTCAAAAGTGGGACCATGTTTTTGGGGCGCCGCCCCTTCCCCCAAATAGTAAAAATTTACCGCAAAATTTAGCACTATGCTAATATTTTTCAGGTCTAAGTGTCTGGGGGACCAATTCACCCCACAAAACATACCTAAATTGGACATACATATCTACCGATCTAAGCAATTTGGGACTCAAATGAAAGGTATTTGGGAGTAGGACACGAAATTCACACCCACTTACGGGACCACGTTTCTGCGGGTCCATACCACCCCCTTAACACACCAACCACCACCATGGGGCACTTCCCACTACCAAAATCCACTAGAGAATATCGGGCTCTAACAAAGTCTTTTAAGCTAAAATAAGTCTTTGACATCCAAAATTAAATGACTATAAACCCTCCGAGCAAATTCATAGACGAATAATGATCATATGGAATTCAGATAATGGCATTTATATTGTTATGCTTTTGCGATATACATACAGTATTTTCGTAGCACTGTATTTCACTCAAAGCTCTTTAATTGACAACAAGTAAAAGCGTGCTAAGTTCGGCCGGGCCGAATCTGATATACCCTCCACCATGGATTGCATTTGTCGAGTTCTTTTCCCGGCATCTCTTCTTAGGCAAAAAAGGATATAAGAAAAGATTTGCTCTGCTATTAGAGCGATATCAAGACATGGTCCGGTTCGGACCACAATTAAATTATATGTTGGAGACCTGTGTAAAAATTCAGCCAATTCGAATAAGAATTGCGCCCTTTGGGGGCTCAAGAAGTAAAATAGAGAGAACGATTTATATGGGAGCTGTATCGGGCAATAGACCGATTCAGACCATAATAAACACGTTTGTTGAGGGTCATGAGAGGATCCATCGTACAAAATTTCAGGCATATCGGATAATAATTGCGACCTCTAGGGATCAAGAAGTTAAGATCCCAGATCGGTTTATATGGCAGCTGTATCAGGTTATGGACCGATTTGAACCATACTAGGCACAGTTATTGGATATCATAACAAAACACGTCGCGAAAAATTTCATCCCAATCGGATAAGAATTGCGCACTCTAGAGGCTCAAGAAGTCAAGACCCAAGATCGGTTTATATGGCAGCTATATCAAAACATAGACCGATTTGGCCCATTTACAATACCAACTGACCTACGCTTATAATAAGTATTTGTGCAAAATTTCAAGCGGCTAGCTTTACTCCTTCGGAAGTTAGCGTGCTTTCGACAGACAGACGGACGGACGGACGGACGGACATGGCTAGATCGACATAAAATTTCGCGACGATCAAGAATATATATACTTTATGGGGTCTCAGACGAATATTTCGAGTAGTTACAAACAGAATGACGAAATTAGTATACCCCACATCTTATGGTGGAGGGTATAAAAATATATATTCAAGGGATAATTTTGTTCCATATAAAGTAAAAGAAGGCGCAGCGGAGCGGGCCCTGTCCAGATAGTTTAACATAAAATCCATAATTTTGGAAAGGGCAAGAAAGGCAACTCTTGCCCTATACACCTGCAAGAGAGCCATTGGCACAAGTTGGGGGCTTAGACAGCGCGTCATGCACTGGGTATATACTGCAGTTGTCAGATCTATAATGATTTATGGTGTTGTGGTCTGGTGGACAGCGCTTCAAATGCCCGCCTTCTGTTCAATACTCAACTGCATTCAAAGGATGGCACTGAATTTAATGCTATATCTAATGTCTCTTGACATTGCGGCTAGACAAATTGCTGCGACCACTGCCGTAAGGCTAAGGGAGCTTTCTCTTTGGTCATGTGGGGGCTACGAACACTGTGTTATACTTGATACAATGTCCGATGTTCCAGGCAGTGTGGATTACACTCTACATGAGCCGCTTTTTGATAAAAAGTACTCTGCTACTATTCCTGATAGAACCGATTGGAACTACGATATCTCTAATTATAGAAGTTATTTAGACTTCTTTACGTCTAGTTGTGAACTAGACGAACAGGTGAGCTTTGGGGTGTACTCTAAAGATCTAGAACTGGTCATATCGAAAAGGTTACCCGACCACTGCAGTGTGTATCAATCGGAGATGCTTGCAATTAAGGAACTGGTGGAATGGCTAAGATGTAATGTCATAATGACGAATATCTTCCCAGAGGGCCAGGTAGCCATTAAATCCCAGGAAAACGTATTTGTGAACACAAAAACCGCCCTCGACTGTCGCAGATCTCTCAACGAGATGATTGAACAGTTCAAAATTCACCGGTTCTGGTTGCCGGCCACAGAGATATCCCACGGAATTGTAGAGCGGACGAGCTTGCGAGACTAGGACATTCCTGGACTACACATTCCAGGGATACTGGAGTCTGTGGGTTTGCCTCTAGCGACACATAAGCTAAGTTTTCATGTCCAGGCCCAATGGCCAACGAATGATAGATGGTCACAAAAAGGGGGCTGTGGGCATTCCAAAACTTCGTAGCCTAATCTAGACTTGAAGAGGTCTACCGTTTTGCTGTCACTGTCTAGAACAGGCCACTCAGTCATTGTGTCCGTCATGACAGGTCACTTTTAAATCGGAAAACATACTGACAGACTGAAGTTTGCCAGCAATGACTTTTGCAGAAAGTCCCGCACTGGCAGTTAAAAGGCGTTCCACTTTAGGTTCTCATTTCTCTGAGAACCTGTCTGATTTAGCGGATGTAAGCATTCGCAAGTTGTTGGGCTGTTTAAAGCGATCTGGATGGTTCAACGGTAGGAACTAGAAGGCATCTTCCTTCTTCTGTTTCTGATGGTCTGATGGTAGACTGCCACTTAAACCTAACCTAACCTAGGACCATGAATGCGGCATTTCAATTGCAGTGAATTGCGCTGAGACTTTCGATATACTTGCCGATTATGGTTCAAGTCGGATCTTATTTGGATACCATGTTAATACCCACAAGGGCTTCATGGAAGATCGTTAACGGGGGAAGATAGCGGGGGCGGTTCGCACCTTACGGCCGTTCAAATCGTCAAACCAGACTGGATCATCCCGGCGCTGCTGCAATTGTCCCTTGAGGTCACTCTGTCATGGCTTGAAGAGATTTTCAGTGATAACCTGTCACTTTACCACATATCAAGGGCATGGAGTTAGGCCAGAGTGGTATTTATTCCCAAGGCCGGAAAAAAACACAGTACTGCGAAGGATTACAAGCCAATCAGTCTGTCATCGCCTTTACTTAAAACACTGGAAAGACTGGTTGATCTGAAGGTGTGGGAGGGACGATTATGTAAATATCACTATCATGGAGATGGGCTACAAGAAATGGGTTGAGGACCAAACCAAGGAAGACAGAGTTGGTGATCTTCATTGGAAAATAAGATACCGGATTTTAAACTTACATCTTTGGACGGCACCACTCTGCAGTTGTTAAAGAAGGCGACATACCTCACCTAGTCCTCTACGCCTGCAGAAGGATGTTCGATAGGAAGTGGGGAATCAATCCGAAGATGATATACTGGATGTATACAGGCAATGTGCTGACATGTGGAGAATTGGTATAAAGGAAGGCTGTGGAGAAGAGTACACGGACAGAGGAACATCGAACGTTACAGAGACTGGCTGGGGGCGTTAAGATTTACACCGCAGGCACGTCTGGAGGCGATGCTGAATTTAAAACCTATTGAGGTATATGTTTGTGGCTATGCCGCTGAGGTGGCGCTTAGGCCGAGGAAACTGGACATGCTGAGAACTGGCGCACACGGCCACTGCTCTATTCTGAAGGCCATGGATGCAGGAGGTACGCTGAGGAGGGTCTCAAACTGCATGTCGTCGCGACCGATTCGGGAGGGGTTATTTCGGATTCTGATCTGATACTATTTTTGAGTTGGATGGGACCTCCATTTTTACTGACGCTTTCAGGATGGTGTCATGGACGGGAAAAGGGGTCTACTTGGAGACACTCGACATTGGTATGTTAGTTGGACTGCTGGACGAGTGCACAATCTTTCAGGCAGATTTTTGTGCTATTACGTTGGCCGCAACTGAGATCCGGAGGATTGATATGCCACTTCAAAACTGGACAGTATAGCAGCCCTCAAGGCTGCTATAAAGGCGATAGGGTCGATCTGCGTAGCACAGTGTTTGGGGACCCAGAACGGACGTTAGCACACGATGTTGTGTGGGCTTGAGAAAGCGGGCGAGCATGACAGGAGGTACACATCCAAGGCAGGCAGACCTGTGGGCGGTCATGCACACGTGACTTTTGTCGAACATAGTAGAAGAGATGGCAGGGCCAGGACTTTCTGGCTAACTCGTGACCAGAAAAGAAAGAGGGAGTGGCTGGCTACTGAGTACGATAGGAGGAGTCATAACCGGACACTGTGCGATAGGCCATATGGATGCGCGCGTTATGACTCCTCTTATCGTACTCAGTAGCCAGCAACTCCCTCTTTCTTTTCTGGTCACGAGTAAGCCAGAAAGTCTTGGCAGTCCGACATCCATCCATATACTCCCACCTGACCGTCCCGCAAAACGGCTACTCTGGACAACGTCTTGATAAATGTGAGGTGAGGGTGCCCGGGTCTACAGATCATAGGCTTTCCATCCTAGGGAGGCATTTCTTCCCCGATCTCGGCAAACTTGCAGATGCGAGAGGGCAGTGGATTTCATAATAAAATTTTTCACATTATCTTCTTTTTATACCCTCCACCATAAGAAGGGGGGTATACTAATTTCGTCATTCTGTTTGTAACTACTCGAAATATTCGTCTGAGACCCCATAAGGTATATATATTCTTGATCGTCGTGACATTTTATGTCGATCTAGCCTTGTCCGTCCGTCCATATTCCATATTGGTATTGTAAATGGGCCATATCGGTCCATGTTTTGATATAGCTGCCATATAAACCGATCTTGGGTCTTGACTTCTTGAGCCTCTAGAGATCGCAATTCTAATCCGATTTGAATGCAATTTTGCACAACGTGTTTTGTTATAATATCCAACAGCTGTGCCAAGTATGGGTCAAATCGGTCCATAACCTGATATAGCTGCCATATAAACCGATCTTGGGTCTTGACTTCTTGAGCCTCTGGAGTGCGCAATTCTTATCCGATTGGAATGAAATTTTGCACGACGTGTTTTGTTATGATATCCAACAATTGTGCCAAGTATGGTTCAAATCGGTTAATACCTGATATAGCTGCATATAAACCGATCTGGGATCTTGACTTCTTGAGCCTCTAGAGGTCGCAATTATTGCCCGATTTGCCTGAAATTATGTACTACGGATCCTCTCGTGACCATCAACATAGGTGCTTATTATGATCTTAATCGGTCTATAGCCCGGTACAGCTCCCATATAAATCGATCTCTCTATTTTACTTCTTGAGCCCCCAAAGGGCGCAATTCTTTTTCGAATGGGCTGACATTTTACACAGGTCTCCAACATGTAATAATAGCAGAGCAAATCTTTTCTTATATCCTTTTTTGCCTAAGAAGAGATGCCGGGAGAAGAACTCGGCAAATGCGATCCATGGTGGAGGGTATGTAAGATTCGGCCGGCCGAACGCTTTTACTTGTTACTTGTTATTTCTGATATAATAGACATAAAAGTTTTATCGAAATTTAAATTTTTACCATCATTTTTATACCTTTTTGCTTATGCAAAACTGCTGTGATTCCTTTCATGTGCATGTAAATGTTCAGCATGGGATTTCCGTTTGCTGATATGTTATTCACAAAAGCAAAAAACAAGCGCTCTCTTTCCAAGTCTTATATCTGTAGCAGTGAAAATCTATGTTAAAACTCTACATGAGTGCAAATGTGTTGGTGTTCAAGGATGTGAATATAAATGCATGATGATAATGATGATGATGCTGTTTACCATGCCAGAGTACACCAAGTTGAAAGTTGTATCAAAGGATTATGGTGCCACCAAAGATTTTCAAGTGTGTAAAATTTTTAAATTAATTAAGACTCACTTTGTTTCAAAGAGATTTCTTGTTTCCCAAGACCACGATAAAGACTTTAAAAGTTATTAGCATGAAAAGCTTCAAAGCTTGATATCAAATTATATGAATGAATCAAGTCGTTAAATGCTGACAAGAAAAGCTCTGTTCAAATGTGTTACTGTGGCAAGAGAAATATTCAATTATATCCATGTGAAAGGGGGAAAAAGTAATTTGTCTTTTTGGCTTACTGAAAATCCATTAGGAAAAACTTTTGAAGATATTGGAACATCGAAAAGCCTTGCTTTTCATTGCTGCCGAAAATCTAATTATAAAAAAGATCTATCACCAAGATGATGTCCAAACAAAAATAGTATGGACAAGTAAAAAGAGGTAAGTTCGGCCGGGCCGAACTTTGGATACCCACCACCTCGAGTATATATGTAAACCGCCTTTCATAAAAATTCGGTGAATATTGTATACCTTATGTCCCATATCAGTTTCATGAAAATATGTTCCGATTTGGACCAAATACTAATAGTACACTAGCTATATCTAAAAATAAACCGATATGAACTATATACGACACGGATGTCCGAAAAGCCTACATAAGACTTTGTCAAATTTCAGTGATATCGGATTATAAATGCGAATTTTATGGGGCCAAGACTTTAAATCGCGATATCGTCTACATGGCAGCTTAATCCAATTCTAAACCGATTTGGGCCAAGTTGCAAAAAAAATGTCGAAGAGCCTAACTTAAAGCACTGTCCCAAATTTTGGCGAAATGGGACAATAAATGCCTCTTTTATGGGCCCAAAACCTTAAATCGAGAGATCGGTCTATATGGCAGCTATATTCAAATCTAGACCGATCTGGGCAAAATTGAAGAAGGACGTCGAAGAGCCTAACTAAACTCACTGTTTCAAATTTCAACGACATCAGACAATAAATGCATATTTTTTGGCCCCAAAACCTAAAACCTAGATATCGGTCTATATGGCAGCTATATCCAAATCTGAACCGATCTGTGCGATATTGCAAAAGTATGTCTAGGGGCTTAATTTAACTCACTGTCCCGAATTTCAGCGACATCGGACAATAAATGAGCAATTTATTGGCCCAAAACCTGAAATCAAGAAATCGGTCTATATGGCAGCTATATCCAAATCTGAACCGATCTGGGCCAAAGACAGATGTCGAAGGGCCTAAGGCAACTCACTGTCCCAAACTTCAGCAAAATCGGATAATAAATGTGGCTTTTGTGGGCCTATGACCCTAAATCGGAGGATCTGTCTATATGGCAGCTATATCCAAATCTGGACTGATCTGAGCCAAATTGACGAAGGATATCAAAAGGCCTAACAAAACTCACTGTCCCAAATTTCAACAAAATCGGATAATAAATGTGGCTTTTATGGGCCTAAAACCCTAAATCGGAGGATCGGTCTATATGGCAGCTATATCCAAATCTGAACCGATCTGGGCCAAATTGACGAAGGATGTCGATGGCCCTAACACAATTCACTGTCTCGAATTTCATCAAAATCGGATAATATATGTGGCCTTTATGGGACTAAGACCCTAAATTGGAGGATCGGTCTATATGGCAGCTATATCCAAATCTGGACCGATCTGAGCTAAATTGACGAAGGATGTCGATGGGCCTTACACAATTCACTGTCCCGAATTTCATCAAAATCGTATAATAAATTTGGCTTTTGTGGGCCTAAGACCCTAAATCGGAGGATCGGTCTATATGGCAGCTATATCCAAATCTGAACCGATCTGAGCAAAATTAACGAAGGATGTCGAAGGGCCTTACACAGCTCACTGTCCCAAATTTTCGCAAAATCGGATAATAAATGTGGCTTTTATGGGCCTTAGACCCTAAATCGGAGGATCGGTCTATATGGCAGCTATATCCAAATTTGGACCGATCTGAGCCAAATTGACGAAGGATGTCGAAGGGCCTAACACAACTCACTGTCCCAAATTTCAGCAAAATCAGATAATAAATGTGGCTTTTATGGGCCTAAGACCCTAAATCGGCGGATCGGTCTATATGGGGGCTATATCAAGATATAGTCCGATATAGCCCATTTTCGAACTTAACCTGCTTATGGACAAAAAAAGAATCTGTGCAAAATTTCAGCTCAATATCTCTATTTTTAAAGACTGTAACGTGATTTCAACAGACAGACGGACGGACATGTCTATATCGTCTTAGATTTTTACGCTGATCAAGAATATATATACTTTATAGGGTCGGAATTGGATATTTCGATGTGTAGCAAACGGAATGACAAAATGAATATACCCCCATCCTTCGGTGTTGGGTCAAAAAATTAAATGTTATGAAATTATTTCAGTCAAGTAAACAAGTAAAAGCTTGCTAAGTTCGCTCGGACCGAATCTTATATACCCTCCACCAGGGACGTAGCCAGGATTTTATTTTTTTGGGGGTTGATCACACCCCACAAAAATTCTTCTGTTGCTGTAAAATTGATAAGGATACCTCAAATTTTTTTTGAAAATTGTGGTCGTTACTGGTTGCAGGAACTGGCCCATCGGCGGTGACATTTGCCTAAAGTCCGAGCTGAATTTTTATGAAATTTTTATACGCACCACCGAAGGATGGGTGTATATTCATTTTGTCATTCCGTTTGCAACACATCGAAATATTCATTTCCGACCCTATCTATCTTTCTTTCTTCTATCTTTCTATATATATAACAAGTAAAAGCGTGCTAAGTTCGGCCGGGCCGAATCTTATATACCCCAAACAGAATGACGAAATTAGTATACCCCCCATCTTATAGTGGAGGGTATAAAAATTAATTTGTGTATAAAAACTAATTCGATCCCAGCTAAATGAGCCTCAAATTAAAGGTATTTGGTATCAGACTACGCATATGACATTAAACTTTGTGTCCAAGAATCTAGGTGGTGGGTGCTTATCTCCTATAGTCGCCTCCAACGTGCTGCTGGACAACACTTTCAAGTTCAAAAGTTTTACACGGTTTAATTACTAACAACTGTTGCCACTGCACCAAATATAAACACCAGTAAATTAGTTCTTTACCACTGAGAAGCGTTTAATATGATCAATGTTATAGGCGCAATGCCACTCCAAGCGATTAGCAGCTTATACAAAGGAAATCTATAGAAATATAACAATATGTTCAAAAAAGCTCTTACAGATAGGAGAAATGTCAAATTCTCAGTCGTTTACATGTGATTGCCCAAGGTTCCGCGGCGACATGGAACTAAGAACTTTTACGTTATTTTGATAAAATTTTGGGTATTAAAGTCTAAACCATTCCCTTATCGATGGCAACACTAACATTTAAATAAGCGCCATCTATTCTGTTTGCAAATGAATCAACTGAATTGAGACGCCACCACGAACAGATGGTAAAAATTTATCATACAGCATATATCTTTGTTATGGGAACCTATCGGTTCGTAAAATAAAGTATAGGAATTTCGTTGCGGTTGTTTGCGTATTATTTTTTAAATTTCCGGTCCTTAACAATAAGTGTTTCAGGTAGTTTAAAGATAGCCACTTTGCCATAGATAAAAATTTATTTAGTAGAGTGCGAATATCCAAATTTGTGTTAAACTGTTGGAGGGGAAGGCTCAACGAACGTACACAGAATCAGAGCTATTGGAGAGTAGGTAACGTTACAGAGGTGACATTTTTCTACGTATTGAAAGCGAAAGCTCAGTGGAGCGGGTTTGATTGAAAATTTAGCTCAATGATAAGAAGCCTCCTTTTTCATAGTCGAGCCCAAGTGGCGTGCCGATAAGCACACATTTTTTTTTTCGTTTTGTCACTCGATTCGTACGCCAAGTCATTAAAAACAGCTGATTTTATAAAGGGAAAATAGCTTGGCAAACGAATCGAGTGACAACAAATAAAAGCGTGAAAAGTTCGGCCGGGCCGAATCTTATATACCCTCTAATATGGATCTCATTTGTCATTTTTATACCCTCCACCATAAGATGGGGGGTATACTAATTTCGTCATTCTGTTTGTAACTACTCGAAATATTCGTCTGAGACCCCATAAAGTATATATATTCTTGATCGTCGTGACATTTTATGTCGATCTAGCCATGTCCGTCCGTCTGTCCGTCTGTCCGTCTGTCCGTCCGTCCGTCCGTCCGTCCGTCCGTCCGTCCGTCCGTCCGTCCGTCTGTCTGTCGAAAGCACGCTAACTTCCGAAGGAGTAAAGCTAGCCGCTTGAAATTTTGCACAAATACTTCTTCTTGGTGTAGGTCGGTTGGTATTGTAAATGGGCCATATCGGTCCATGTTTTCATATAGCTGCCATATAAACCGATCTTGGGTCTTGACTTCTTGAGCCTCTAGAGTGCGCAATTCTTATCCGATTGGAATGAAATTTTGCACGACGTGTTTTGTTATGATATCCAATAACTGTGCCAAGTAAAGTTCAAATCGGTTCATAACCTGATATAGCTGCCATATAAACCGATCTTGGGTCTTGACTTCTTGAGCCTCAAGAGGGCACAATTCTTAGCCGATTTGAATGAATTTTTGCACGAAGTATTTTGTTATGATATCCAACAACTGTGCTAAGTATGGTTGAAATCGGTCTACAACCTGATATAGCTGCCATATAAACCGATCTTGGGTCTTGACTTCTTGAGCCTCTAGCGTGCGCAATTCTTATCCGATCTGAACGAAATTTTGCACGACGTGTTTTGTTATGATATCCAACAACTGTGACAAGTATGGTTCAAATCGGTCAATAACCTGATATAGCTGCCATATAAACCGATCTTGGGTCTTGACTTCTTGAGCCTCTAGAGTGCGCAATTCTTATCCGAATGGAATGGAATTTCGCACGACGTGTTTTGTTATGGTACCCAACAACCTTACCAAGTATGGTTTAAATCGGTCCATAACCTGATATAGCTGTCATATAAACCGATCTTGGGTCTTGACTTCTTGAGCCTATAGAGGGCACAATTCTTATCCGAGTTGAATGAATTTTTGCACGAAGTATTTCGTTATAATATCCAACAACTGTGCCAAGTATGGTTTAAATCGGTCCATAACCTGATATAGCTGTCATATAAACAGATCTGGGGATTTGACTTCTTGAGCTTCTAGAGGGCGCAATTCCTATCCGATTTGGCTGAAATTTTGCATGACGTATTTTATTTTTACTTTCAACAACTGTGTCAAATAAGGTTCAAATCGGTTCATAACCTGATATAGCTGCCATATAAACCGATCTGGGATCTTGACTTCTTGACCCCTAGAGGTTGCAATTATTATCCGATATGCCTGAAATTTTGTACGACGGATCCTCTCATGACCATCAACAAACGTGTTTATCATATAAATCGTTCTCTCTATTTTATTTCGTGAGCCCCAATGGGCGCAATTCTTATACGAATTGGCTGACATTTTACACAGGTCTCCAACATATAATTTAATTGTGGGCCGAACCGGACCATATCTTGATATCGTTTTAATAGCAGAGCAACTCTTTTCTTATATCCTTTTTTGCCTAAGAAGAGATGCCGGGAAAAGAACTCGACAAATGCGATCCATGGTGGAGGGTATATAAGATTCGGCCCGGCCGAACTTAGCACGCTTTTTCTTGTTTTTATACCCTCCACCATAAGATGGGGGGTATACTAATTTCGTCATTCTGTTTGTAACTACTCGAAATATTCGTCTGAGACCCCATAAAGTATATATATTCTTGATCGTCGTGAAATTTTATGTCGATCTAGCCATGTCCGTCCGTCTGTCCGTCCGTCCGTCCGTCTGTCTGTCGAAAGCACGCTAACTTTCGAAGGAGTAAAGCTAGACGCTTGAAATTTTGCACAAATACTTCTTATTAGTGTAGGTCGGTTGGTATTGTAAATGGGTCATATCGGTCCATGTTTTGATATAGCTGCCATATAAACCGATCTTGGGTCTTGACTTCTTGAGCCTCTAGAGTGCGCAATTCTTATCCGATTGGGATGAAATTTTGCACGACGTGTTTTGTTATGACATCCAACAACTGTGATAAGTATGGTTCAAATCGGTCCATAACCTGATATAGCTGCCATATAAACCGATCTTGGGTCTTGACTTCTTGAGCCTCTAGAGTGCGCAATTCTTATCCGATTGGGATGAAATTTTGCACGACGTGTTTTGTTATGACATCCAACAACTGTGATAAGTATGGTTCAAATCGGTCCATAACCTGATATAGCTGCCATATAAACCGATCTTGGGTCTTGACTTCTTGAGCCTCTAGAGTGCGCAATTCTTATCCGATTGGGATGAAATTTTGCACGACGTGTTTTGTTATGACATCCAACAACTGTGATAAGTATGGTTCAAATCGGTCCATAACCTGATATAGCTGCCATATAAACCGATCTTGGGTCTTGACTTCTTGAGCCTCTAGAGTGCGCAATTCTTATCCGATTGGGATGAAATTTTGCACGACGTGTTTTGTTATGACATCCAACAACTGTGATAAGTATGGTTCAAATCGGTCCATAACCTGATATAGCTGCCATATAAACCGATCTTGGGTCCTGACTTCTTGAGCCTCTAGAGTGCGCAATTCTTATCCGATTGGAATGAAATCTTGCACGACGTGTTTTGTTATGATATCCAACAACTGTGCCAAATATGGTTCAAATCGGTTCATAACCTGATGCGATCCATGGTGGAGGGTATATAAGATTCGGCCCGGCCGAACTTAGCACGCTTTTACTTGTTTTTTTTTTATGGCAACACTGCTGTTGAACTCAATGAGTGTGTGTGTGTGTCAACGCTTGTATTGTTTGACAAAAACTTTCTTCTTAGGTGAATCAGTAAAAATTCCCCAAAAACCTCTTTATTCCCCTTGCGAAGAAGTTGTACGCACACGTGCATTCAATCCTTCGTCGCCTTTTGTACCTATTTGGTATGCGTGCTTCCGTTTCCGATTTTATCACTCCAGGCTTATTTGAAAAATAGTTTTGCCACCTTACCACATTACCCGAATAGTTTATAAGCACTCTATTAACAAATCGAAGAAATCTAACTTTACGTGAAGTAAAGCTGCGACAAGAACATGCCATGGTGTAAATCCAGGAATATACATGTATCCACATATCCTTGGGTAAATGTGAATTGAATTCTGACTAATGGAAAGAGTTGATAGTTTAATATGGTGCCAATATCCAACACATTTCGAGAAATTTTGCTCAACTTTCTACTGTTTCAGTAGAAGTTCTTAGCTAACTGTGGCCCAAATATTCGTGCAAAACAAATAATACCTCTATGTTCTCTCTCTCTCACTAACTCACTCCTCCTTTATTTTGGGCTAATAAACTTAAGGCAAAACTTTTGAATTTTATTTCCTATACCCCACACAAACAATTAAATGAGAGGAAGTTAAGCAATAGGGCCCAACTTTGTCTCATTGGTCCTTTTGTATGGAGAAGGGCGCCTTGGTGCAGGGCAAGTTCAGAAGACAACTTTTGCTTTTGGTTAATTTATTTGCGCTTAATTGAAACTTTGCTTAAGGCTGTTTTACCAGGGTGTTGATGTTGCGCCAAAAATGTAACTGCCAGGTGCGAAAAGTTAAATTGGATTAGGCAGAGGCAAAGTGATAGACAATAACAATGGTTAAATGAAATTAAAATTGAAATTTAGCCCAAAGAAATGAAAAGTAGATACGAAATCGGTTTTTATAGAAAAACCACTAGGGAAAGGCAAAAGTCGGGCTGAGCCGACTGTATAATACCCTACACCTATTCGACAATTATAAATTCGGACAATAGATATGTGTATATAGCATCTATATCTAAATCAGAACAGACTTTTTTCGAAAAAATCGTTTGAAAATCGTTATTGCTACGGCCACATAAGTGCAAATCCGGCAATAAATATATATGGATCTACATCTTAATCTGAACCGATTTTGATGAAATCTTGCAGATATGTTTAGATCAGTAACAAAACAATCCGTGCCAAATTTTGTGAAGATCGTTTGAAAATTGTGGTAACTACGGCCATTTAAGTGCAAATCGGGAGATACGTATATATGGGAGCTATATCCAAATCTGAACCGATTTTGATGAAATCTTGCAGATATGTTTAGATCAGTAGCAAAACAATCCGTGCCAAATCTTGTGAACATCGTTTGAAAATTGTGGTAACTACGGCCATTTAAGTGCAAATCGTGCGATACATATATATGGGAGCTATATCCAAATCTGAACCGATTTTAATGAAATCTTGCAGATATGTTAAAATCAATAACAAAACAATCTGTGCCAAATTTTTTGCAGATCGGTTGAAAATTGTAGTTACTAGGGCCATTTAAGTGCAAATCGGGCGAAACATATATATGGGAGCTGTTTCTAAATCTGAACCGATTTTTACCAAAGTCAATGGTGTTCATCCTTGGGCCAAAAAAGTGCTACTTTCAAACTTTCGTGACGATTGGACAACAAATACGACCTGTACCTTGATTACAAAAATACATAGAATCACAGAAGGACATGGCTAAATCGAATCAGATCGGTATACTTATCAACGGATCTAGCTCTTCTTCTTCTTACCGTTGCAAACAAATGCACAAACTTATAATATCCTGTTTCACAGTGGTAGTGAAGGGTATAATTAAAGAACGAAATGAATCAGTAAGGAAAGGCAAAATCCAGGCGGTGCCGACCTTATAAAACCCTACACCTACCCTAGAAGTACAAAGTGGGAGCTATATCTAATTCTGAACCAATTTTGATTTTGATCGCGGCTAATGTTTTCAGATATTATGTAACACTCCGTATCAAATTCCGAGCAAAGTTGATACGGACAATATTAATGCAAAATTATCCAAAATCGGATGAACATATATATGGGAGCTATATTTGAATCTGAAGCGATTCCGACCAAAATTCATAGATATTGTGGTAGCCGTCGAGGAAAGCGGTGTGGAAAATTTTAGCAAGACTGGTCAATAAATGGGAGTGGGGTGGTCCCCCAAATTCTAAGCCCTGAAAATATATCAGCAACGTGCTCTATTCTCATATATCTATATATCATTTATTTGAACCCCATATTGCAATTGCCCTCAAAATTGGATATCAAATTCGTTTTCTAAACTCATTTGAACTCCTTATTGCAAAAGTCAGCAAATATGTCCGGTTTGGGGTATTGGCCCTAAAAACGTTGAATATTTTGCTCCACTCTCTTTAGGACCCAAATTGTCTTGGTGAGCAAATACGTTCTATTTGGGGATTGTTATGGTGGTAGGATGTCCGCTAAACAGTTGGCCCCTAATGTTGACATCAGATATGTGGTCTACTCCCACATACCTTTAATTTGAGCCCCATATTTCCATAGTCGGCAAACATGACCGGCTTGGGAGGTGTTTTTGGGGGATGGCCGGCCAATCAGTGAGTTGGCCTTGAAAATATATATCGGATTCGTGTTCCACTTTAAAACCCTTTTATTTGAGCTTCATATTGCAATAGTAAGAAAATATTTACTATTTGGGTGGTGTTGTGGGTGTGGGGTGGCCCCATATTGCTATGGTCGTAAATTTGTCCCCTTTGGGCGTTGTGTTTGTTGAGAGGCGGCCCCCAAACACTTGGTCTCATATTTGGATATAAGATTCGAATTCTAAACTCAAATACCTTTTATTTAAGCCCCATATTGCCACGGTCTGTAAAAAAGTCCTGTTTGGGGGGTGTTTTGGGGAAGGGGTGGACCTCCAGAATCGTGGTCCCCCATTTGGATATCAGATTCGTATTCGACTCGCAAATACCTTTCATTTGAGTCCCATATTGCCATGGTCGGTAAATATGTCCGATTTAGGGGTGTTTTGGGGCTTGAGATGGTCCCCCTAGCACATGGTCCGACAATTGGATATCAGATACGTTTTCGTATCCTAAATACCTTTCATTTGAGTCCCATATTGTCGTGATTGGTCTAAATATATGTTTGGTAGGTTTTAGGGTGGGGCAGCCCCCCTAGGTACCCCATCCGAAATTTGGATACAAAATTTTTATATTTAGGGTACTATATGAGAGCACACATTGTATTCTACTCCCGAATACCTTTCATTTGAGTCCCATATTGCCGCGATCGGTCCACTTTTATTTTTTTGTGTAGTACTTATGTGGTAAGAGGGAGGGTCCGCTCCTTAGAGATATCAAAAAATTATATAGCCTATTGCTTCCGGACCACTCTCCCCAATCTGTGAAACGTTGAAAGATATCGGCTCAGCTTATTTGAGTCTATACGGAACAAACAAATTTGCAATCAAATACAAATTCATTTTTATACCCTCCACCATAAGATGGGGGGCATACTAATTTCGTCATTCTGTTTGTAACTACTCGAAATATTCGTCTGAGACCCCATAAAGTATATATATTCTTGATCGTCGTGACATTTTATGTCGATCTAGCCATGTCCGTCCGTCTGTCCGTCCGTCCGTCCGTCCGTCCGTCCGTCTGTCTGTCGAAAGCACGCTAACTTCCGAAGGAGTAAAGCTAGCCGCTTGAAATTTTGCACAAATACTTCTTATTAGTGTAGGTCGGTTGGTATTGTAAATGGGCCATATCGGTCCATGTTTTGATATAGCTGCCATATAAACCGATCTTGGGTCTTGACTTCTTGAGCCTCTAGAGTGCGCAGTTCTTATCCGATTGGAATGAAATTTTGCATGACGTGTTTTGCTATGATATCCAACAACTGTGCCAAGTATGGTTCAAATCGGTTCATAACCTGATATAGCTGCCATATAAACCGATCTTGGGTCTTGACTTCTTGAGCCTCTAGAGGGCGCAATTCTTATCTGATTGGAATTAAAATTCGCACGACGTGTTTTGATATGATACCCAACAACTGTGCCAAGTATGGTTCAAATCGGTTCATAACCTGATATAGCTGCCATATAAACCGATCTTGGGTCTTGACTTCTTGAGCCTCTAGCGTGCGCATTTCTTACCCGATCAGAATGACATTTTGCACGACGTGTTTTGTTATGATATCCAACAACTGTGCCAAGTATGGTTTAAATCGGTTCATAACCTGATATAGCTCCCATATAAATCGATCTTGGGTCTTGACTTCTTGAGCCTCTACAGTGCGCAATTCTTATCCGATTGAGATGAAATTTTGCACGACGTTTTTTGTTATTATATCCAACAACTGTGCCAAGTATGGTTCAAATCGGTCCATAACCTGATATTGCTGCCATATAAACCGATCTTGGGTCTTGACTTCTTGAGCCTCTAGAGGGCACAATTCTTATCCGATTTGAATGAATTTTCGCACGAAGTATTTCGTTATGATATCCAACAACTGTGCCAAGTATGGTTCAAATCGGTCCTATAACCTGATATAGCTGCCATATAAACAGATCTGGGGATTTGACTTCTTGAGCTTCTAGAGGGCCCAATTCCTATCCGATTTGGCTGAAATTTTGCATGACGTATTTTATGTTTACTTTCAACAACTGTGTCAAATAAGGTTCAAATCGGTTCATAACCTGATATAGCTGCCATATAAACCGATCTGGGATCTTGACTTCTTGACCCCTAGAGGTCGCAATTATTATCCGATATGCCTGAAATTTTGTACGACGGATCCTTTTATGACCATCAACAAACGTGTTTATTATGGTCTGAATCGGTCTATAGCCCGATACAGATCCCATATAAATCGTTCTCTCTATTTTACTTCGTGAGCCCCAATGGGCGCAATTCTTATACGAATTGGCTGAAATTTTACATAGGTCTCCAACATATATTTTAATTGTGGTCCGAACCGGACCATATCTTGATATCGTTTTAATAGCAGAGCAACTCTTTTCTTATATCCTTTTTTGTCTAAGAAGAGATGCCGGAAAAAGTACTCGACAAATGCGATCCATGGTGGAGGGTATATAAGATTCGGCCCGGCCGAACTTAGCACGCTTTTACTTGTTATATATATAGATGGCTGCCATATATACCGATCTGCCGGTAAAGGGTCTAAAGCCCATCAAAGCTTTATTTATTACCCGATTTTGCTGAAATTTTAAACACTAGGTAAACAGTGACTTGTATTATTAGACCAAAGCAAGAACATTATCAAAATTTTTTGTGCGGTGGTTTTCCCCTCCTAATGCTGGCGACATTTGTGAGGCACTGTACCATTTGGTATGGCAGCCATGTAAAAACTTCTCCACAAAGAGGTGTCGCACTGCGGCACGCCGTTCGGACTCGGCTATAAAAAGAAGGCCCCTTATCATTGAGCTTAAACTTGAATCGGACAGCACTCATTGATATGTAAGAAGCTTGCCCCTGTTCCTTAACGGAATGTTCATGGGTAAATTTGCATTTTTATACCCTTCACCATAGGATGGGGGTATACCAATTTCGTCATTCTGTTTGTAAAATCTCGAAATATGCGTCTGAGACCCCATAAAGTATATATTGTATATTCCTGATCGTCATGTCATTTTAAGTCGGTCTAGCCTTGTCCGTCCGTCTGTCTGTCGAAAGCATTCAACCATTCGAAGGAGTAAAGCTAGGCGCTTGAAATTTCGCACAAATACTTCATATTATTTAAGGTCGGTTGGGATTGTAGATTGGCCAAAACGTTCCATGCTTTCTTATAGCTGTCATATAAACCGATCTTGGGTCTTGACTTCTTGAGCTTCTAAAGGGCGCAATTCTCGTCTGATTTGATTGAAATTTTGCACCTGGTGTTTTGGTGCCACTTTCAACAACTGCGCTAATTATGGTTCAAATCGGTCCATGTTTTGATATAGCTGTCATATAAACCAATCTTGGGTCTTGACTTCTTTAGCCTCTAGAGGGCACAATTAACTTCCGATTTGACTGAAACTTTGCACATAGTGTTTTGGTATCACTTCTAACAACTGTGCTAAGTATGGTTCAAATCGGTTTATAACCTGGTATAACTGCCATATAAACCGATCTTAGGTGTGGACTTCTTGAGTTCTTTAGATTCTATAGAGCGCAATTCTCAACCGATTTGGCACAGGTTTTGTACAACGGCTTCTCCCATGGCCTTCAACATACGTGTGCGATATGGTCTGACTCGATTGACACTGCTCCCATTAAAACCGATCTGTCGATTTTGCTTCTTGAGCCCCGAATCGGACTATAACGTGATATAGCTCCCCCTCCTTCGTCCATATTCATTATTCTTTGTTTGCCTAAAAACATATACTGCGCAAAGAACTCGACAGATGCGATTCATGGTGGATGGTATATAAGATTCGGCCCGAACTTACCACACTCTTACTTATTATACCCACCACCGACGGATGGGGGTATATTCATTTTGTCATTCCGTTTGCAACACATCGAAATATCCATTTCCGACCCTATAAAGTATATATGTTCTTGATCAGCGTAAAAATCTAAGACGATCTAGACATGTCGGTTCGTTTGTCCGTCTGTCTGTTGAAATCACGCTACAGTCTTCAAAAATAGAGATATTGAGCTGAAACTTTGCACAGATTCTTTTTTTGTCCATAAGCAGGTTAAGTTCGAAGATGGGCTATATCGGACTATATCTTGATATAGCCCCCATATAGACCGATCCGCCGATTTAGGGTCTTAGGCCAATAAAAGCCACATTTATTATCCGATTTTGCTGAAATTTGGGACGGTGAGTTGTGTTGGGCCCTTCAACATCCTTCGTCAATTTGGCTCAGATCGGTCCAAAATTGGTAATAGCTGCTATATAGACCGATCCTTGGATTTAAGGTCTAAGGCCCATAAAAGCCACATTTATTATCCAATTTTGCTGAAATTTGGGGCAGTGAGTTGTGTTAGGCCCTCCAACATCCTCCGTCAATATGGCTTAGATCGGTTCAGATTTAGATATAGCTGCCATATAGACCGATCCTCAAATTTAGGGTCTTAGGCCCATAAAAGCTGCATTTATTATCCAATTTTTCTATAATTTGGGACAATGAGTCGTGTTAGGTCCTTCGACGTCCTTCGTCAATTTGGCTTAGATCGGTCCAGATTTGGATGTAGCTGCCATATAGACCGATCCTCCGATTTAGGGTCTTAGGCCATAAAAGCCACATTTATTATCCAATTTTGCTGAAATTTGGGGCAGTGAGTTGTCTTAGGTCCTTTGACTTCCTCCGTCAATATGGCTTAGATCGGTCCAGATTTGGATATAGCTGCCATATAGAACGATCCTCCGATTTGGGGTCTTAGGCCCATAAAAGCTGCATTTATTATCCAATTTTTCTGTAAATTGGGACAATGAGTCGTGTTAGGTCCTTCAACGTCCTTCGTCAATTTGGCTCTGATCGGTCCACATTTGGATGTAGCTGTCATTTAGGGCCATAAAAAGCGCATTTATTGTCCGATGTTGCCGAAATTGTGGACAAAGGGTTAAGTTAAGCCCCTCCACATAAGGTATGAGTTTTGCACCGGATTTTGACGAAAGGTGGTTTACATATATACTCGAGGTGGTGGGTATCCAAAGTTCGGCCCGGCCGAACTTAACGCCTTTTTACTTGTTATATATATATATAAAGGAGAGCAATATGTAATCTGCACTTGTGCTATATCCAAATCTCAACCGATTTTGATGAAATCTTGCAGATATATAAAGATTAGTAACAAACAAATCGGCGCCAAATTCTGTGCAGATCGGTAGAAAATTATATTTATTATGGCCTTATTAGTGTAAATCGGGCGAAATATATGTGGGAGCTATATATTTAAATCTTAGTCGATTATATTGAAATTTTGCAGATATGTTAAGACCAGCAACAAAACAACCCGTGTCAAATTTTGTGCAGATCAGTTGAAAATTTTATTTACTACGGCAATTTAAGTGCAAATCGGGCTATAGATATATATGGGAGCTTATGACGCTGAACGCCTGGATTCAAATCTTGGCGAGACCATCAGAAAAAATTTTCAGCGGTGGTTTTTCCCTCCTAAAGCTGGCAACATTTGTGAGGTACTATACCATGTAGAACTTCTCTCCAAAGGGGTGTCGCACTGCGGCACGCCGTTCGGACTCGGCTATAAAAAGAAGGCCCCTTATCATTGAGCTTAAACTTGAATCGGACTGCACCCATTGATATGTGAGAAGTTTGCCCCTGTTCCTTAGTGGAATGTTCATGGGCAAAATTTGCATTTGCATATCTGAATCTAAACCGATCAAAATCAATTGCATTCGTCCTTGGGCCAAAGCAGTGATTTGTGCAAAATTTCGTGATGATTGGACAACAAATATGACCTGCACTTTGATTTAAACTTCTAGAAACCGAACAAGAATGATCGAGAGACCGTTTTACATGGGAGCTATATCAGGTTATAGACTGATTTTTTTCCGTATTTGGCACAGTTGTTCGAAGTTATAGCAAAAGACTACATGCAAAATTTCAGCCAAATCGGATAAAAATTACGTCTTGTAAGGGCTTAAGAAATCAAATAGAGCGATCAGTTATAGACTGATTTGGACCGTACTTAGCACAGTTGTTGGCAGCCAAATCGGATGAAAATTGCGGCTTTCAGGGGATCAAGAAGTCAAATCTGAAGATCGGTCTATATGGGACCCAGGGATGATCCCACAGAGGGGGGCCCTCCCACGTTCTTGAGCCCAAGAACGTAGTTCTAGCCCTTTCCGTTCGCGCTGCGCAAATATGTACCATTTCGTACTCTTTAGTACCTAATTGTACGAATATCCCCAAATCCAGCCTTGTCCAGTGCCTATGACCCGTGACCAATATTCGTGCAAAATATTCCACCTTTAGCCGTTTGTGCTGGGCGATGATCAGTCAGCCAGCAATCAGTCAGTCACGCAACTCTATTTATACCCTACACTATTACTGTGGTACAGGGTATTATAACTTAGTGCATTTGTTTGTAACACCCAGAAAGAAGAGAGCTAGAATTATTGATAATAAGTATACCGATCGACTGAGAATGACTTTCTGTTTCGAATTAGCTATGTCCGTCTGTCTGTGTGTCGGTCCATGTCAATTTGTGAACAAAGTACGGGCCGCAATTTTCATGCAATCATCTTCATCTTTTATAGCCAAGAGACGAAGCTTATTGATATTGGAAAAAATCGATACATTTTTGGATATAGCTCCCATATATATCTTCGTCCGATTTAGACTAATATTGCAATTATGTGGTCATTTGTTAAACAATTTGTTTGTTTGTTTGTATGTTTGTGTGTTCCTTATAGACTCAGAAACGGCTGAATCGATTTTCTTTAAATTTTCACAGATGGTGCACAATGACTCCGTGGTGAAAATAGGGTACTACATTTTTTGATATCTGAAGGGGGGGGCGGACCCTCCTCCTTTCCCTAATTTTCAGAAACGCCAGATCTCGGACATAGGTGGTGCGATTTAAGCGAAATTTTGTGTGCTCTCATATAGTACCCTAAAAATAAAAATTTTGTATCCAAATTTCGGATGGGGTACCTAGGGGGGCTGCCCCAACCTAAAATCTACCAAACATATATTTACACCAATAACGACAATATGGGACTCAAATGAAAGGTATTTAGGATAAGAAAACATATCTGATATCCAATTGTCGGACCAAGTGATAGGGGGCCCCAGCCCCAAAACACTCCTAAATTGGACATATTTACCGACCATGGCAATATGGAACTCAAATGAAAGGTATTTGCGAGTCGAATACGAATCTGATATCCAAATAAGGGACCAAGTTTCTGGGGGTCCCCCCTTTCCCAAAACACCCCCCCAACCAAAACTTATTTACTAATCATGGCAATATGGGGCTTAAATAAAAGGTATTTGAATACAGAATACGAATTTGATATCCAAATATGGGATCAAGTGTTTGGGGGGCCACCTCTCCCCAAAAAAATCCCCCAAAGGGGTTAAATTTACGACCATAGCAATATGGGGCTCAAATGAAAGGTCTTTGGGAGTAAAGCACGAATTTGATATCAATATTCGGGAAAGTGTCTATGGGGCCACCCTACCCCTACAACACCACCCAAATAGTAAGTATTTTCTGACAATTGCAATATGAGGCTCAAATAAGACGGTTTTTTAAAGTGGAATACGAATCCTATATATATTGGGTTGCTCAAAAAGTAATTGCGGATTTTTTAAAAGAAAGTAAATCAAATATACTTTTTTTACACTTTTTTTCTAAAGCCAGCTAAAAGTAACAGCTGATAACTGACTGAAGAAAGAATGCAATTACAGAGTCACAAGCTGTGAAAAAATTTGTCAACGCCGACTATATGAAAAATCCGCAATTACTTTTTGGGCAACCCAATATTTTCAAGGCTAACTCACTGAGTGGCCGCCCGTCCTCCAAACCGGTTATGTTTGCCAACTATGGAAACATGGGGCATAAATTAACAGTATGTGGGAGTAGACCACGTATCTGATATCAACATTAGGGACCTACTGTCTAGCGGACGTCCCGCCACCATAACAACCCCCAAATAGGACGTATTTGCTCACCAAGACAATTTGGGTCCTAAAGAGAGTGGAACTAAATATTCATAGTTTTTAGGCCTAATACCCCAAACCGGACGTATTTGCTAACTATTGCAATAAGGAGTTTAAATGAGATTAGAAAACGAATTTGATATTCGCTTTTGAGGGCAATGGCATTATGGGGTTCAAATAAATGATATATAGATATATGAGAATAGAGTACGTTGCTGATAAATTTTCCGGGCTTAGTGTTTGGGGGACCATCCTAATCGCCAAAACACCCCTAAATTGGGCATATTTACCGACCATAACAATGTGGGGCTTAAATGAAAGGTATTGGGGGGTAGAGCAAGTATTGATACCCATTTTCGCAAGAATTGGTACCCAAAATACCGCAGAAATTTTTAGTAACCATTGCAATATGGGGCTAAAATACATGTATTTGGGAGTAGAATACGAATTTGATATCCAAATGTAGGACCATGTATTTAGGACATCACCCCTTTCCCAAAACACCCCCAAATGGAAGACAATTTTCAAACATGCCAATATGTGGCTCAAATGAAAGGTATTTGAGATAAGAAAACGAATTTGATAACCTATTTTGGGGCCATGTGTTTGGGGGACGCCTCATCCTGTTAACTCCTCTTAAGCCAATGGCAATATGGGGTTTAAATAAATGGTATTTGAGAGAAGGGCCTAGTATCTGGGGGACCACCTCTCCCCCGAAAACACCACTAAATCAGACATCATGAGAATATCGGGCTGAAATGAAGTATTTTAAAAATGGAGTACACCTTACATCCAAACTTAAATTCGTGAACCAATAAAGAGCATATGGGATTCAGAAAAAAGGCACTTATATTGTTAAACTGTTAGTCTAGCGATATACTATTTTCGTTGCATGGTACTTCACTTCAATTGTCGAAAATAAATATTCCAAGGTAACTTTTGTTCCATATAAAGTAAAAGAAGGCGCAGCGGAGCGGGCCCGTGTCAGCTAGTATATATATAGCCCGATTTTCACTTCCAAAGCCACTGTAAGCGCATTTATTTACTAATCTTCCCAAAACTTTGCACAACACAGTACTCGACAACTACCACAACATAAGAAGTTTGGTCGAAATCGCTTCAGATTTAGATATAGCTCTCATATATATATTTTCGTCCGATTTTGAGTAATATTGCAATAATGGGGTTATTTGTAAACCGATTTGACAGGAAGGATTTTCTCTTCTCTTTCTCTTGATATTACTGATGTGTTTAGATTTAAATATACCTCACATATATATTTCACCCGATTTTCACTTTCACGATCCACCGCAAGCACATTTATTCACCAATCTTCCCAAAGTCCACAAAATCCGATTCAAAATAAGATATAGCTCCCAATTTCTATTTATAGGGCAGGTATAGGGTTTTATATAGTCGGCTCCGCCCGACTTTCGCCTTTCCCTACTTGTTTATGCATAGTTAAGAGTGCAAATAAACTTTTTCTTGAATCCCATACCCATCTTCTACATCTTGAATTTTTAAAAATGTACAATCTGTGAAAGATTCAAGTAAAACGTCTAGTCCGTTTTTGAGTCCATGCGGAAACATGTAAAAAGGCATTAAGTTCGGCCGGGCCGAACTTTGGATACCCACCACCTCGGGTATATATGTAAACGCCTTTCATCAAAATTCGGTGAAAAATTCATAACCTATGTCCCATATCAGTTATATTAAAATATGTTCCGATTTGGACCAAATACTAATAAGTATAGTAGATATATCTAAAAATAAACCGATCTGAACCATATACGACACGAATGTCGAAAAGCCTAACATAAGACTTTGTCAAATTTCAGTGATATGGGATTATAAATGCGAATTTTATGGGGCCAAGACTTTAAATCGAGATATCGGTTTACATGGCAGCTATATTCAAATCTGGACCGATTTGGGCCAAGTTGCATAAAAATGTCGAAGAACCTAACTTAAAGCACTGTCCCAAATTTGAGCGAAATCGGACAATAAATGCCTCTTTTATGGGCCCAAAACCTTAAATCGAGAGATCGGTCTATATGGCAGGTATATTCAAATCTAGAAGAGCCTAACTAAACTCACTGTCTCAAATTTCAGCGACATCAGACAATAAATGCGTCTTTTATGGCCCCAAAACCTAAAACCTAGATATCGATCTATATGGCAGCTATATCCAAATCTGGACCGATCTGTGCGATATTGCAAAAGTATGTCTAAGGGCTTAATATAACTCACTGCCCCGAATTTCAGCGACATCGGACAATAAATGAGCATTTTATGGGCCCAAAACTTTAAATCAGGAAATCGGTCTGTATGGCAGCTATATCCAAATATGAACCGATCTGGGCCAAATTGAAGACAGATGTCGAAGGGCCTAAGACAACTCACTGTCCCAAATTTCAGCAAAATCGGATAATAAATTTGGCTTTTGTGGGCCTAAGACCCTAAATCGGAGGATCGGTCTATATGGCAGCTATATCCCAATCTGTACCAATCTGGTCCAAATTAACGAAGGAAGTTGAAGGACCTAACCCAAATCCCTGTCCCAAATTTCAGCGAAATAGGATAATAGATGTGGCTTTCATGGGCCTTAGACCCTAAATCGGAGGATCGGTCTATATGGCAGCTATATCCAAATCTGGACCGATCTGAGCCAAATTGACGAAGAATGTCGGAGGGCCTAACGCAACTCACTGTCCCAAATTTCAGCAAAATCGGATAATAAATGTGGCTTTTATTGGGCTAAGACCCTAAATCGGCGGATCGGTCTATATGGGGGCTATATCAAGATGTAGGCCGATATAGCCCATTTTCGAACTTAACCTGCTTATGGACAAAAAAAGAATCTGTGCAAAATTTCAGCTCAATATCTCTATTTTTAAAGACTGTAGCGTGATTTCAACAGACAGACGGACGGACATGTCTAGATCATCTTAGATTTTTACGCTGATCAAGAATATATATACTTTATAGGGTAGGAAATGGATATTTCGATGTGTTGCAAACGGAATGACAAAATGAATATACCCCCACCCTTCGGTGGTGGGTATAAAAACAAATGTTATATCTGGGAATGTTTCATAAATGTACCATGTGTCGTGTGATGTTTTGATTTTCTATTTGATAACTCATACGCTCTGTCGTCCGCAGCTTGCTTTCGCTCAGACATTATTGGTTATTTTAAATTAAATTTAATTAATATAATATTTTGGGAAATTATCTGTGAATTACTCTGTCTACATAAATGTATTTAATTCTTTTTTAAAAGCTTTTAAAAATTGATTTCATAAAATGCTCTTCATATTTTTCTTCCCTTCTTTCTCTTATCAAACTTTATATTAAGATATGCATGTCCACTGCAAGTTTAAACTTCATGCATTGCGAGTCATAACTTTGCTATCCAACAGCTACACTTCATTTACTTTGGACTTGGGTCCATGAGTTTTTATCGCAATGACTGTGTTCGTTAAGTCAACTGTATGGCATGGCATGGGGAAATGGAAACAAGGCGGCAGGGCAAAAGAAAAATGCAAATGTTTCAGCATAAACATCTGCTGCAGAAACATTTCAAGAATGCCTTCATCGAAGCCACTTAATATGCAAGGATATATGTGTGTGTGTGTGTAAGACCTCTATAGCCACAGCGTAGAGGAAGACGATGGTTGGAGAAATGTGCAAAGTACACTGATAAATCATATCAATTACATCCATGTGTTAATGTATTAAGATATTAAAAAAAAAACACCCTATATATATTCCTACGTACCGTACACACCACACCGAGTTGCAATGTCCAGGGATGATGAGAAACCTACGTCGGCTTGACGAACATGTCTTTCTGAGAGTTTTGAGAAATAATGCCATTGCTTGGCGATAGCCCTTTCATATTTACTCTCAAAATTCCTTCTTTCTTTGCCAGCCAATAACTGTTTTTTATACCCACCACCGAAGGATGGGGGTATATTCATTTTGTCATTCCGTTTGCAACACATCGAAATATCCATTTCCGACCCTATAAAGTATATATATTCTTGATCAGCGTAAAAATCTAAGACGATCTAGCCATGTCCGTCCGTCTGTCCGTCTGTCTGTTGAAATCACGCTACAGTCTTTAAAAATAGAGATATTGAGCTGAAATTTTGCACAGATTCTTTTTTTGTCCATAAGCAGGTTAAGTTCGAAGATGGGCTATATCGGACTATATCTTGATATAGCCCCCATATAGACTGATCCGCCGATTTAGGGTCTTAGGCCCATAAAAGCCACACTTATTATCCGATTTTGCTGAAATTTGGGACAGTGAGTTGTGTTAGACCCTTCAACATCCTTTGTCAATTTGGCTCAGATCGGTCCAGATTTGGATATAGCTGCCATATAGACCGATCCTCCGATTTAGGGTCTAAGGCCCATAAAAGCCACATTTATGGTCCGATTTCGCTGAGATTTGGGACAGTGAGTTGTCTTAGGCCCTTTGACATGTTTCTATAATTTGGTCCAGATCGGTTCAGATTTGGATATAGCTGCCATATAGACCGATCCTCCGGTTTAGGGTCTTAGGCCTACAAAAGCCACATTTATTATCCGATTTTGATGAAATTCGGGACAGTGAATTGTGTAAGGCCCATCGACATCCTTCGTTAATTTGGCTCAGATCGGTCC
>NW_026739190.1:52500-74343 GCF_963082655.1 Stomoxys calcitrans | reverse complement strand
TGACGAAATTAGTATACCCCCCATCTTATGGTGGAGGGTATAAAAAACAGCACTGCAGCTCACACGTAAATAAAAACAATGGCAGTGAGCAAAATATACGATGAAGAGTAAACTCAGCATAAAGACATCCGTCTAGCGAATAATAACAACAAAACTCCATTGTTTTAGCTCACATATTTCCTCCGACGGTTGTTTTTCCAGTAGCTGTTGTTGTTATTCTTAGAACAGTACATCATTACATAAACATAGTGGCAGTGGCGTTGCTGGTGCAGGACAAAACATTTGTCAGTGTTTGAACGAAATAGAACGGGATCAAAACTTGAAATCAAAGCATAAGGATGCGAACAATAGACAAAGAAGGATACAACTTTTTGGAAGAGCAACAATGTGAAAAATAATAGAAGTGTTTTTTTTTCGCATTTTGAAAGGGATGTCTTATTTATCCCATATGTTGCCATTAGCATTATTAGAGGCTAACCCAACTTTAATCATCTTTTTCTGATATTCTAGCCAGAAGCTTTAAATATCTGAACCATTTTAGATGGTATTTTTATTTGTATACCTATCATTGAAGGGTGGGGGTATTTTCAGTTTGTCATTCCGTTTGCAACACACCGAAATATCCATTTTCGTCCTAGTATATGTATTCTTGATCAGCGTAAAAATCTAAGACGGTCTAGACATGTCCGTCCGTCTGTCCGTCTGCCTGTTAAAATCACGCTACAGTCTTGTAAAATAGAGATATTGAGCTAAAACTTCGTACAGATTCTTTTTTTGTTCACAAGCAGGTAAAGTTCGAAGATGGGCTATATAGGACTATATCTTAATATAGCCCACATATAGACGGATCGGCCGATTTAGGGTCTTAAGCCCATAAAAGCCACATTTGTTATCCGATTTTGATGAAATTTGGGACAGTGAGTTGTGCTTGACCCTTCGACACCTTTCTTCAATTTGGCCTAGATCGGTCCAGATTTGGATATAGCTGTCATATATACCGAACCTCAGATTTAGGGCCTTAGGCCCATAAAAGCCACATTAATTAATCGATTTTGCTGAAATTTGGGACAGTGAGTTGTGTTGTGTCCTTCGAATTTTTTTGTCAATTTGGTACAGATCGGTCTAGATTTGGATATAGCTGCCATATAGACCGATCCTCCGATTTGGGGTCTTAGGCCCATAAAAATCACATTTGTTATCATATTTTGCTGAAATTTGGGACAGTGAGTTGAGTAAGGCTTTTCAACATCTTTTTATACCCTCCACCATAAGATGGGGGGTATACTAATTTCGTCATTCTGATTGTAACTACTCGAAATATTCGTCTGAGACCCCATAAAGTATATATATTCTTGATCGTCGTGAAATTTTATGTCGATCTAGCCATGTCCGTCCGTCTGTCCGTCCGTCCGTCCGTCCGTCTGTCGAAAGCACGCTAACTTCCGAAGGAGTAAAGCTAGCCGCTTGAAATTTTGCACAAATACTTCTTATTGGTGTAGGTCGGTTGGTATTGTAAATGGGCCATATCGGTCCATGTTTTGATATAGCTGCCATATAAACCGATCTTGGGACTTGACTTCTTCAGCCTCTAGAGCACGCAATTCTTATCCGATTGGAATGAAATTTTGCACGACGTGTTTTCTTATAATATCCAACAACTGTGCCAAGTATGGTTCAAATCGGTCTATAACCTTATATAGCTGTCATATAAACCGATCTTGGGTCTTGACTTCTTGAGCCTCTAGAGTGCGCAATTCTTATCCGATTGGAATGAAATTTTGCACGACGTGTTTCGTTAATATATCCAACAACTGTGCTTAGTATGGTTCAAATCGGTCCATAACCTGATATAGCTGCCATATAAACCGATCTTGGGTCTTGAGCCTCTAGAGTGCGCAATTCTTATCCGATCATAATGAAATTTTGCACGACGTGTTTTGTTATGATATCCAACAACTGTGCTAAGTATGGTTCAAATCGGTGCATAACCTTATGTAGCTGTCATATAAACCGATATTGGGTCTTGACTTCTTGAGCTTCTAGAGGGCGCAATTCTTATCCAATTTGAACGAATTTTGGCACGTAGTATTTTGTTATGATATCCAACAACTGTGCCAAATATGGTTCAAATCGGTTCATAACCTGATATAGCTGTCATATAAACAGATCTGTGGACTTGACTTCTTCAGCCTCTAGAGGTCGCAATTATTATCCGATATGCCTGAAATTTTGCACGGCGGATTCTCTCATGACCATTAACGTACGTATTTATTATGGTCAGAATCGGTCTATAACCCGATACAGCTCCCATATAAATCGATCTATCTATTTTACTTCTTGAGCTCACAAAGAGCGCAATTCTTATTCGAATTGGCTGACATTTAACACAGGTCTCCAACATAAACATAATTTAACTGTGGTCCAAACCGGACCATATCTTAATATCGCTCTAATAGCAGAGCAAATATTTTCTTATATCCTTTTTTTTGCCTAAGAAGAGATGCCGGGAAAAAAACTCGACAAATGCGATCCATGGTGGAGGGTATATAAGATTCGGCCCGGCCGAACTTAGCACGCTTTTACTTGTTTCAATTTGGCCCAGATCGGTGTAGATTTGGATATAGCTGCCATATAGACCAATCTATCGATTTAAGGTTTTGGGCCCATAAAAGGGGCATTTATTGTCCGATGTCGCCGATATTTGAGACAGTGAGTTGTGTTGGAATCTTCGACGTCCTTCTTCAATATGGTCCAGATCGGTCTGGATTTGAGTATAGCTGCCATATAGACCGATCTGCCTATTTAGGGTCTAAGGCCCATAAAAGCCACATTTATTGTCCGATTTCAATGAAATTTGGGACAGTGCGTTGTGATAGGCTCTTCGACATTTTTCTGCAACTTAACCCAAATCGGTCCAGATTTGGATATAGCTGCCATAAAGACATGATATCTCGATTTAAAGTCTTGGCCTCAAAAAAAGGCGCATTTATAATCCGATTTCACTGAAATTTGACACAGTGACTTATGTTAGGCTTTCGGCATCCGACAAGGACATATATTTCAGATTGGTTTATTTTTAGATATAGCTACTAAAAAGATCAATATTTTGTTATACTCAATTGAACAATGACTTGTACTTATTACGGTTTGGTCCACATCGTAACATATTTAGATATAAGTGATATGGATTTCAAAATTTTCACAGGATTTTGATGAAGGATGGTTTACATATATACCCGAGGTGGTAGGTATCCAAAGTTTGGCTCGGCCGAACTTAACTTCTTTTTACTTGTTCGTCGTATTTCGATGAAATTTGGCACAGCGAGTTTTGGTACCCCTCTAAATCTTTTTGTTGAATATTGTTCAGAACGGACCATATTTGGATATAGCATAAAGGGGCCGACTTCTAGGAACAACTAGATGAATGCAACCCTTATGCTATGGTGGTGGATATAAAAGTTAGTATCCGATTACTTTTGATGCTCCAACCAAATGTGATTTGATGTGGCCATACAAAGACTGAACCTGAACAAGAACTAAATACTGAATATATCCAAAATACAGACAGACAGATGGAATAATCTCGAACATTTTAGAATTGACGAACATGTTTGCTTTATAAGATCAGAAAAAACTCGGCTATTTCTCTAAATTTCCATAATTGTATAAAAAACAAAAACAATAACAATAAAAATATTACCAACAATGGCATTTTGAAAGACATCTGTATGGCATGAAGTTTAGACACGAAAACAACAACGCTGCACTTCTTCCATCTAAGCATCAAAGGATATAAAAAGAAAAACAGGACATTGGCATATGCACATGCACATGCACTTTTCTGGGAACGCTAACAAAAAAAAAAAAAAAGAGAAAAAAAATGAAAAGCAAACGTTCTGGCATCCACAAATGTCTCTATTATAAAAGTTTTATTAAGCATCACAAAATTCTAAACGAAAGATTTATTTTTGTTGTTATTTTCATGGTTGTTGCTGTTGTCATCCCTTTTATGGTGTTTCGAAAAATTGACAAAGGAAACTGGAGCACATTGCACGTATACAGATCAGGGTGAAACGGTGACATCACATGTCGGGCGTGTCACCTGCTTCTTCTTCTTCTTCGTGTACTCATTGCTGTTATACTTGAGCCAAGTTTTTCGAGTAAAGTGAAGTTTAATGGCATGGAAGTAAAAGTGGCTGCTGTCAAAAGAGCTGCACTTGCAGTTTGCAGTTTCTTAATTCCAAACAAATATTTGCATTCAAGATCATTTAAGTGAATTGATTAAAAAACTTTGGTTTTAAGCATTTCAAATAAGCCACAAAAATGCTTAGAACTTTGCAAATTTTTACATGTGAAAATGGCAATTTCAGGTGATTGGTATAGTGTCGGTAAATGTGAAAGTTTTGAATAGACCAAGAATGCTTAGGGGTCTGATAGGATAAAAAGATATTCTAAAATTATTACTACATACTGAAGATAATAATATAGCTGTCAACTCTCAGGACTCTCCATCTTTCTGTTCACTTCTTCATTTTTTTTTTCTTCATTAAGCTTCCAAACTGTAACTTGAAAAAAAAAAAAGAAATTCAAGTTATTATCATTTTTTTTTCTACCAACTTAATTAAACTTCTTCCTTAAAGACATCTTTACATTACATCATTCCCCATCCCCGAGTATTCAGAGATGGTCCTTGAAAACAGATTTTAATAATCAACGACATGATTACTTATTGAAAAGTTTTGTTTACATGAAAACATGAAAAAGATTTTCTTGCACACAAATATGCTAACGATGATATTTGAGCTGAATGCAGTGCCGAAATTGGAGCTGAGTCTCATAAAAGACGATATCGAACTTGTCTTTCGATTGGCATATAAATGCCATACCAATTGTATTGACGAAATGAGAAAAACTTCTTCGTTGTTCATTTGCCAAGGCGTATTAAACATCTTTGCTTTCAAAAGTTTGCTTAATGTTTATTTTCTTCTCTTTCTATTTGATTTTGTAAACACACATACAGTTGTTAAAAGTTAGCATGGAGGTTAAATAGGTTATTTCTAGCAGCAAAAAAAAAGAGGAAATGAAAATTGTGTCGCATACTAATAGCAATACACATTTCATAGAGATTTCCATTTAAGACAAAACTTCTCTAAAGAAAAAAATTTCCTCGAAACTTACTCTAAAGACAACATTTCTTCGTGGAAATGGAAAATAATACAGAAAATTTCAATGACATTTTCATTAAATGAAAGTCACTGTGTCAAATTTCAGTGAAATCGGACAATAAATCCGCCTTTTATGGGGCCAAGACTTTAAATCGAGATAACTGTCTATATGGCAGCTATATTCAAATCTAAACCGATCTGCAACTCACTCTCTCAAATTTCAGCAAAATCTGACAAAAAATGCACCTTTTATGGGCCCAAAACCTTAAATCGAGAGATCGGTCTATATGGCAGCTATATTCAAATCTGGACCGATCTGGGCCAAATTGACGAAAGACGTCGAAAAGCCTAACGCAACTCATTGTCTCAAATTTCAGCAAAATCGGAAAATAAATGCGCCTTTTATGGCCCCAAAACTTAAAACCAAGAGATCGGTCTATATGGCAGCTATATACAAATTTAGACTCATCTGGGCCAAATTGAAGGAGAATGTAGATGGGCCTAACACAACTCACTGTCACAAATTTTGCAAAATCGGATATTAATTGCGCTTTTATGGTCGCAATACCTTAAATCGAGAAATCGGTCCATATGGCAGCTTTATTCAAATCTGGACTGATCTGGGCCAAGTTAAAGAGGGATGTCGAAGGGCCTAACACAACCCACTTTCACAAATTTTGGCAAAAGCGGACAATTAATGCGCCACTTATGGGTGTATGACCTTAAATTGAGAGATCGGTCTATATGTCAGATATATCCAAATCTGAACCAATCTGGGCCAAATTGAGGAAAGATATCAAAGGGCCCAGTCGGAAGTTTCAGCAAAATCGGACAATAAATGTGCCACTTATGGGTGCATGACCTTACATTGAGAGATCGGTCTATGTGTCAGATGTATCCAACTCTGGAGCGATCTGGGCCAAATTGAGGAAAGATATGGAAGGGCCTAACACAACTCACTGTCGAAAGTTTCAGAAAAATCGGATGTGGCTTATGTGGGCCTAAGACCCTAAATCGGCGGATCGGTCTATATGAGGGCTATATCAAGATATAGTCCGATATAGCTCATCTTTGAATGGACAAAAGTATAATTTGTGCGAAGTATCAGCTCAACATCTCTATTATTAAAAACTGTAGTGTGATTTCAACAGACGGACGGACAGACGGACAGACAGACGGACTGACAGACGGACGGAAGGTTAGATTGACGGACGGACAGACGGTCGGACGGGCAAACGGACGGACAGACGGACGGATGGACGAACGGATGGACGGACGGGTAGACGAACAGACGGACGAACAGACAGACGGACAGCCGAACGGACAGACGGACGGACGGACAGACGAACAGACAAACAGACGGAAGGACAGACGGACGGAAAGACGGACGGACAGTCGGACGGACAGACGGACGGATAGACGGACGGACAGACGGACGGACAGACGGACGGACAGATGGATGGACAGACGGACGGGCAGGCGGACGGACAGACGGACGGACGGACAGAAGGATGGGATAAATTCAGCTTTTATGGGCTTAAAACTCTTAACCGGCAGATCGGTCTATACGGCAGCTATATCTTAATATAGTCCGATCTGAACTATATTCCACTCAGATGTCTCAAGACTTAAAACAACTCACTGTTTAAAATTTCAGCGAAATCGGGTAATAAATAAAGCTTTCATGGGCTTCAGACCCTCTATGGGCAGATCGGTCTACATGGATAAAAAAATTCAATAATTTGCAAGCGTTGTTCAGATTTGGATATAGCTGTCATAGAAAATGTTGCTCCGAATTGGGTCCATCTGTCCGTCTGTCCATGTATTCTTGTAATCAAGGTACAGGTCGCAGTTGTTGTCCGATTTTCAATAATAAATCTCTTTTTTGGTCCAAGGACGAACTCTATTGGTTTTGAAAAAAATCGGCCCAGATTTAGATATAGCTCCCATATATATCTTTCATCCGATGTGCCCTTTTAGATCTGTAGAAGCCACACTTTTGGTCCGATCATCACAAAATTTGGCACAAAGTGTTTTTTTTTACGTTCCAATATGCATACAGAATTTCATTGAAATCGGTTCAGATTTAGATATAGCTCCCATATATATCTTTCATCCGATATGCCCTTTTGAAACTGCAGGAGCCACAATATTGGTCGTATCTTTACAAGCATTTGGCACGGGGTACTTCTTGTGACGCCCTAATATGCTTACAAAATTTCATCAGATTCGGATCAGATTTATATATAGCTCCCGTATATATCTTTTATCCGATTTGGACTTTTAAGGCTGTAGAAGGCACAATTTTGGTCTAATCTTTACAAAATTTGGCGCAAAGTCTTTTTTTTTGACGTCCCAATATGTGGGCAGAATTTCATTGAAATCGGTTCAGATTTAGATATAGCTCCCATATATATCTTTCATCCAATATGCCCTTTTGAAGCTGTAGAAGCCATAATTTTGGTCCCATCTTTACCAAAATTAGCATGAGATGTTTCGTGTGAAGTCTTAATACGTGTGCCAACTTTCACCTAAATCGGTTCAGATTTAGATATTGCTCCCATATATAACTTTCATCCGATTTGACCTATTCAGGCTGTAGAGGGCACAATTTTGGTCCTATCTTTAGCAAATTTGGCACGAAGTGGTTCTTGTGACGTCCCAATATGTGTGAACAATTTCATCAGAATCAGATCAGATTTAGATATAGCTCCCATATATATATCTTTCATCCGATATGGCCTTTTATGGCTGTAGAAGGCACAATTTTGGTCCGACCTTTACCAAATTTGGCACAGAGTGCTTTTTGTGACGTCCCAAAATGTTTGCATATCATAGATCTGATACGATTGTATCAGATCTTTATAAAGCTCTCATATATATCTTTTATCTGATATGCCCCTTTTAAAGCTGTAGTAGTTACAATTTTGGTCCTGTAGAAGGCTGTAGAAGCCACAATTTTCGTAGCATCGTAAGAAAATCGTTCACGGTTCTATTCGATATTTCAATAGGTATGCAAAATTAAAATCTGACTAGATTTGGATATAAGTGCTATTCGATTTTGTTGCTGCCTTTTAACACTCACACGAAATACCACCGGGAGAGATCCATAAATAAATATAGCCCCCATATTAACAATTTCCCCGATTTAACATCACAATCCCATAGACGCAACAATTTTCATCCTGATTAGCTGGTACATTAAATTCAATCTTTCCATATGTTTTCTTGAGACCCTACAAGCTTCAATCATAAGCCGATTTGATATCAGCTGATTTCATTAGTGTGCATTTTTTTGCACTACCTCAACATTCGAAACCTCATAATTGAGGCCTATTTTACCGTTTGCTCTACTTTTCTTTCAGTGCTCTAAGCTGATGCATTTTAAGTACACCTTTGACTACATATTAGAGAATTAATAAAAAAAAATCCTCATACTTAAATTCCGCACATAAAACATTCATCGCTTTATATTTCTCATTATTGTTGTCAATATGCCCATCATATTAAAAGCAAGAATATGAAACCTCATGGTCTCGCTTATTTTTATATGCCTGATAAACGTAAAAAATCAGGTTATTATCAACACATTATGCTCTGTAATCCGACTAAGCGATTTATTATTAATTAAAAATACAAAAAAATTGCAGCACCTTTGATGAAATGACAATCTCTAAGTAGGCGAGTTTTTAAAACGTGGCATAAAAACGTCATTCGCTCATTGTGAGTGTGTGTGTGTGTGTGTGAGGTGTGTGTGTGTGAGTGATCCCACAGAATGTGATATTACAGCCTTGACATGATTACCTGCCTGCCTGCCTGCCTGCTAGCCTTATGAGCTATGTTGCAGCTTTGAGCAGCTTAAAAATATTAAAATCAGCATCTTTTTTTGCAGCAAGTGTTAATAAACTGTGAAAAATTAAATTTTACACCTCCATTGAAAATTCGCCACAATCTCTAACTTTGTGCAGTGGCTTAGCCTAAGAGTTTTGCTGATATGACCTTCTGCTTAGCAACATGGCTATGCAGCCCACTATTGCCAGCATTTGGGGCGTTTCACTAGAAATTGAACTTGCTAGGTATTGGTTTCTGCAAAAATTCATGTAATTCATAAATGGAGACTTTTCTATTTTTTTTACCCTATACCACCACTGTGGTACAGGGTATTATAACTTATAGCGATTTCGATTGGGCAAAAAAGTGTGAAATTTTTTTAACATGTTGCTCTAAAATCGAAATTTAGTGTTTATTTGTCCAAAAAAATTTAACCCCTCCAACGGAGGCCACCCTAGCGCAGAGGTTAACATGTCCACCTATGACACTGAACGCCTGGGTTCGTATCCTGGCGAGACCATCATAAGATTTTCATCCGTGTTTTTCCCCTCCTAATGCTGGAAACATTTGTGAGGCTCTATACCATATAAAATCTTCTCTCCAAAAGAGGTTTGGCACCGCTGCTCGCCGTTCGGACTTGGCTATAAGGAGGAGGCCCCTTGTCATTGAGCTTAAACTTGAATCGGACTGCTTTCATTGTTATGTGAGAAGTTTGCCATTGTTCCTTAATGGAATGGATAAATGTAAAGAATTGCTATTCTATTGGAGCTATAGCAAGTTATGGTCCAAAATTTAAATGATTGTTGGAGACCATAGTAGAAGTCAGTGCGTAAAATTTCAGCCAATTCGAATAAGAATTGCGCCCTTTAGGGGCTCAAGTATAAAATGGGGATATCGGTTTATATGGGAGCTGTATAAAGCTATATAGGTCTTTGTAGAAGCCGTTGTACACAATTTCAGTCAAATCGGATAATAATTACGCCCTCTATAGGCTCACAAAGTAAAGATTCCGGATCGGTTTCTTGGCGGCTATATTGTTGGAAAATATTACAAAACACGTCATGCCGAATTAAGCCGAATCGGATGGGAACGCTATATCAGGTTATGGACCGATTTTGACCATACTTAGCACAGTTGTTGGAATTCATAACATAACTCATGCCGAATTTCAGCCAAATCGGATAGGAATATCGCCCTCTAGAGGCCAATCTCCAAAACCGGTTTATATGGCAGCTTTATCAAAACTTGGACCGATATGGACGACTACCACAATATCTGAAATCGGTTCAGAATTAGATATAGCTCTCATACATATACGTTCGTCCGATTTTGAGAAATATTGCAATAAAGTGCTCATTTGCTAACAGATTATCTCCAAATTTGGCAGCAAGGATTTTTTTATGACTCTTAAACCATGTTTACACTTGAAGCAAATCTAGATTTGCGACGAGATTTCGGAAATCTCGTGTTTTGCAACCAGGTTTCAAAACATATTCTTTGTGAGCATATCTTCTTATTTGAGGAGATTTGCAGGAAATCTCCATCGAAATTCAAATGCAACATTGCGTTTGTATTGAATACCAGTTATTATTGGTAGTTTTGGACAGCACCATCGACCGTGTGGATCTTCGAAGTCTAGCCAAATGCAACGAGAGTTGTTGGTGGAAAAAACATTTCGTAGCAAATGTTCGGCTGTTTTTTTTCGTAAAAACTGGTCATGTGGCGACTGTTACGCTTGAGCAACGTAGGAGTTCAGTTCTAAGTGGTACACCACAGTTTGACCGTCTGAAGTCTTGGGAGAAATTTGAAAAAAGAACAAGATATGATGAGTCATTGTTTAACATGACAATGCGAGCACTTACACATCGTTCTCCATGCCCAATGACAGCACTTACACATCGGCTCTGACGGCCCTGACTTGGCACCCATTGACTTTTTGTATTCGTGCACGTTAAGATAAAAATGCGTAGACAATGATTTTGGTCGCCTGAAAATGCTGTTGAAGCCTTCAATAATCCTGTTTTGGAGTGAAAGAAGCGGTTTGACAATTGCTATCTCAAGGGTAGACAGAGCTGCAGGTCTATCACTGATCCGACTAGCAAACCGGTATATCTGACTGATGACCTTCGAAGATTAGCAAGTGACACCAAGTTGAGTGTCGTCCTTTCCGCCAATTCTTTGAGGCATAGGTCAATCGGCTGGACCGATAACAATATTTTCAAATTTCTGTTTGCAGAAATATTTTTTATTTGGCATCACTTTTCAATCCTTATTGCTCCCATTACATCCATTCAGGCATTAGAACTGCTCGCAACATCGTCTACTTCAGCCATCTTCAACCATGCCTTTTGCACTAATAAAGGGTAACCGACATACTCCCTCAGAGGCCCCCAGATATGGCAATCTAGACAGAACTCGGCTCACAACTGTCTAATTCGGTCATTGCATCTATCAACGCGAAAGACATTGTAACTATGGACTCAATACTTAAGCCCCAGGATCATTCCGAGGAATGTTTCAGATTTCCATAGTTCCGAAGCTGATTCTTGGACTCTGGTCTGGTCATTTTTCTTTTAAGCGATAACCAAATAAATTTTTATGACACATATCTCAAATAGAACCCAGTAGCCCAAGAGGCTATTATCCGAATAGTGGCATACAGAATCTTAGACAAAATATCCAAGAATATCAGTTCATCAGGGTAAGTGTATTCCCTGTCCCCTGAAGCCTCAAGTCATTTGTCTACCATAAGCATCACCAGGTCGTATTCATCATTACCGAGGCTGCACCAATACTGGCCGTCACCATTAGCAAGTCCAGCAATAATACTGAACGCTGGCTTCTAATCCTGACGAGAACACTAGAAAAAATCTTCACCAGCTCATTAGGGTAAGTGGATTCCCTGTCCCCTGTCCCCTGAAGCCTCAAGTCATTTGTCTACCATAAGCATCACCAGGTCGTATTCATCATTACCGAGACTGCACTAATACTGGCCGTCATCATTACCTAACCCATAATTCACCTCATACACATTCCCTAATGCAGTCTCTATGGCGGGGAGGCCATCGTAGCGTAGACATTAGCATGCCCAGATATGATGCTGAGCGCTGGCTTCTAATCCTGGCAAGAACTCTAGAAAAACTCTTTACCGGAGGCTTTACACTCCTAATGCTGGCGATATTTGCTGGCGATCCGCTATGAAAAGGAGTTCTCTTATCATTGAGCTTAGATTTTTTATCGAACTGGACTTATTGGTATGGGAGAATTTTGCCCCTGTACCTGAATGGAATGTTAGGTTAGGTAAGAGTGGCAGTCCTTTTCGGACTCCCTTCGACAATTCTAATTCCGTTGTGATACCACAGTAGCGGCAAACCAAGGCCTCTGGTGGAAATTGAACCCATAACCCCCTCACTGGTTGTTGTTGTTGTAGCAGTTTGTTGTGTTCTATCTTTCGTCTGCTTGATTCTGTTGAGTGTGAAAACTTAGGAACTCTGCGACTGAAATGGGGTGCGTCCACAGGGATCTGGGTCTGAGTGGAGTGGGTCTGGCTGGGCAGTTAAACAGGTGACGTGTATCGTGCGGTCCCTGATTACAATCGGAACATACATCTTGCACGTCGGCATCAATCCTTGCTCTGTACGAGTTGAGGCGGCTGCATCTGCCGGGCCATAATTGGGCCAGAACTACTCTGGTTTGCCGGGGGAGGTCAATTTCTTCAGGTGCAATGGGAGGCGATCTTTCTCCAAGGACTATATTCACCCGGGTAACCATTTACGGCATCTGCTATTGTATCTGCATCAATGTTGTTTAGACCTGCTTGATATGCCGCTTGATCTAGAGGTTCTCTCTTGTAGCGCTGAACCTCACGCTGTAGATCATGTAGATCGACATCCTTAAGGCTTCTGGGTGATGGATATCTATCCACAAGATGATGAGTTGGATGGTCTCCGCGATAACTGCCTAAGAGGTACTGCTTAGACAGCATGCATTGGGTTGCCCAAAAATTAATTGCGGATTTTTCATACAGTCGGCGTTGACAAATTTTTTCACAGCTTGTGACTCTGTAGTTGCATTCTTTCTTCTGTCAGTTATCAGCTGTTACTTTTAGCTTGCTTTAGAAAAAAAGTGTAAAAAAAGTATATTTGATTAAAGTTCATTCTAAGTTTTATTAAAAATGCATTTACTTTTTTTTAAAAATCCGCAATTACTTTTTGGCAACCCAATAGTGTCTTGTCTCCCGATGAAGGTGATCCACATGAGAACTAAGGAGACAGCCGTTGCCGTTCGGAGGGCGGCATTCTGAAAGATGTGAATGTTATTCCACTGCATATCACAAAGCTGACGAGACCACACTGGCACTGCATGACTTACCACAGACCGGCCAGTTGCTTTGTATGTGGTCACAAGGTTTCTATGTCAGCACCCCAAGCGGCAGCAATTGGGAGTGACTTGAGGACCTTGTTTCAAATTTTGACTTTATTGTAAATTGCTGTGGCATGGGGGAGAGTATTTAAGTGTTGTCAAATGTGACGCCAAGTATTTTGGGACACTTGATGGTCGGAATCATTTTTCCATCGACCATCACAGTCAGCTCAGTATTCACCTCATCCGTATTTGTAGTGAACAATGTGGCTGAAGATTTGTGGCAGATGTCTTCAGATTTCTTTGCACCAAATGTGAGGCAAGTTCGTTGAGGTTGACTTTCAACCTATCGCAGATGTCCTCAATGATGGGGGACGAGATGCCATGATCGTACAATCGTCCGCATATGATACGATCTCTATGACGTCTGGAGGGGGTGGAATGGAGGATAGGTAGAGGTTAAATAGTGATGGAGATATCACCCCACCTTGAGGAACTCCCTGTTTCACTCTACGGTGTTTCGACTTCTTATCCCTAAATTTCACAAATGACTGGCGACCACACAGATAATTCGCGACCCAGCGTTTCAGGCCTAGCTAGAGGGACGTGTTGGTGATTTCCTCAAATAGTTTGGCATGGGTGACCGTGTCGAATGCCTTCGACAGGTCCAGTGCCGCAAGGACCGTCCTCTCACTTGGCCTGGGCTGATTGAAGCCAATGCAAATGTGTGCGGTGATGGCATGCAAGAGCAGTAGTTGTGCTATGCAGTCTTCGAAATCCATGTTGATGTTCGGCGAATGGAAATTCTCCTGCGAGGCTCGGGAGGAATAATGCCTCAAGCGTCTTTGCTAGTGGTGAGAGAATGGCTTCACGACTCCCCCAAACTCGGGTCCTTTCCTGTTGTTAAATGAATGTAAAAACACCTTTTTATATTACTACTTTTAATTTTGTTAACCTATCGAGTAGACATTGTCATTTAGTATTTCTGTATTTTCATATGAATACATAATTTTCAGTTTGAATAAAACATTTAAACACAATATGTTATGGGCCTATAGACACGCAAGAATAATTTTCTTCAATCGGATTTTCGTTTGGTGTTAACGTTTCGTTCATGTCAGCCAATACAGAATCGATGTGGATGTTGATTCATTCTTCAATTCATTATCATTGTCTCTCTCCCTTGAATCAATGTCCGCATGTTGTACAATTTCGGGATAGTAAAAATTTTGTTGATTGCCTGAATCCATATTGACTTTCCCGTGCTCTAAAAACACAACATCACGACTTTCTATGATTTCGTTTTTCTGGGTGTTCAATAGTCTATACGCCTTGCGGTTTGCACTGTAGCCCACCATTATACAATCTATTGATTTTAAGTCTAACTTATATCTCTTTTCCTTCGGTACATGAACCAACACTGGACATCCAAATACTCTCAAAAACTTCAAATTGGGACGACGGTTTGACCAAATTTCTTCTGGACACTTTTCCAATCCTCTACACGGAACTCTATTTATCAAAAATGCTCCAGTAACAGCAGCCTCAGCCCAGAATCGGTTATCCAGACAACTATCGATTAACATACAACGTACTCTCTCGATTATAGTACGATTCATTCTTTCAGCTACCCCATTTTGTTCAGGCGAATATGGACAGGTAGTTTGGTGAATTATTCCATGGTCTTTAAAAAATTTAGAAAACTCTAAACTCACATATTCGCCTCCATTATCAGATCGAAGGATTTTGATTTTCTTTCCAGTTTGTTTTTCCGCTAGATTTTTGAATTCCACAAACTTAGAGTACACTTCTGATTTTCTGGCAATTGGATACACAAAAACTTTTCTAGAGAAATCATCCACGAATGTCACCATAAAACGCTTGCCGGAGAAAGATTCAGTTTGTAACGGTCCAACGACATCAGAATGAATAATCTCCAAGAGTTCTTTAGCTCGTGTGCCTTCTTCTCTATTCGGTTTACGAGTCTGTTTGCCTTTTACACACACCGTGCACGGATCCAAATTTTTCATAGAAAAATTAACTCCAAAACTTGCCTTTTTTACTGCTTCTAAATTTGTGTTGCAAATATGCCCCATTCTGCGATGCCAAATATTAAAATCATTAGTAACCGAAAATGCGTTTGAATTCGAACTGCCAGTATTACATTCCAAGCGGTATAAATCATTGGTTACCTTCGCAGAAGCCACAACATTCTTTCTGTCACCAACAATTTTACACGAATCACCTTCAAATATGACTTTTTTACCATTTCTGGTGATTTGTCTGAAAGAAAGCAAATTTGCACATAAATTTGGAACATATTCCACATCTTTTATTGTCACAAGGCCCGATTTCTTTCCCTGGTTAACTTCCAAGTCTATATCTCCAACGCACTTCACTTGAAGTTCTTCTTTATTTGCCACAATGACCTTCCTTCCTTCAACATTCCTCTTGTTATATATATATTCATCAGAATTGATCATGTGGTTACTTGCACCACTATCTATATACCACGACGAAGCATTCGTGTTCGCATTGGTAGAGGCATTTGCACAGAGGACAGATTCAGATCTAGCAAATAAAAGTTCAGACTTCTTACCAGATTTTCCTTTGACAGCTTGGTTGGAGTCATTTCGGTTTGGACAATTTTTAGCGATGTGGCCAATCTTGTTACAATTATAGCAGACGAATTGCTTTTTGGTCTTCTTGCTTGATTTGGCTTGAAGAACAGCATCTTTTTCAAAGGTCTGGTCGAACTTTGCGTCTTGCAACAAAAGATTCTTGACAATATCAACGGTCAATTTTTCTTTAGAATTCTCTACGGCCATTACCAAAGGTTTAAAATCGTCGCTCAATCCAGCTAACATCAATGAAGCTGTTAGTTCATCGTCTATATTGAGGCCTGCGTTGTTTACCTTGATCGCCATGATAACCAGCTCATTTACGTAGTCTTGAACAGATGTATAATCCTTCAACTTAATATTGACCAGCTGCTTCAATAGCTCGACTTTCCGAGTTAGTCCTGTATCTTCATACGCTTTAAGCAATGCATCCCATGCAGCTTTGGCAGTCGTTGCTGTAGCGATGTGTCCATAATTATTGGGGTCAATCATTAGCGTAATTTCTGCTAAAGCTCTTTCGTCAACTTCTGTGTTGGGCATTGCCTCCTTGACAGCCTTCCAGCATCCTTTTATCACCAATAATGATTTTGCTTGTCTCTTCCAGACATCAAAATTCTCCCTGCCCTTTAATCGCTCTAAAGGAGTTGATAATTGGTTGCTGGCCATATTTTTCTCAAAAATTTTTTTGTTCACAAAAAAAAAACCGATTGAAAAAAAAAATATTCTTGCGTGTCTATAGGCCCATAACCTATTGTGTTTAAATGTTTTATTCAAACTGAAAATTATGTATTCATATGAAAATACAGAAATACTAAATGACAATGTCTACTCGATAGGTTAACAAAATTAAAAGTAGTAATATAAAAAGGTGCTTTTACATTCATTTAACAACATTTCCAGGCCTCAGTAGCAGGATCACTCTGCCCATTTTTCGGACATCGGTAACTAATGGGTTGCCCAAAAAGTAATTGCGGATTTTTTAAAAGAAAGTAAATGCATTTTTAATAAAACTTAGAATGAACTGTAATCAAATATACTTTTTTTACACTTTTTTCTTAAGCAAGCTAAAAGTAACAGCTGATAACTGACAGAAGAAAGAATGCAATTGCAGAGTCACAAGCTGTGAAAAAATTTGTCAACGCCGACTATATGAAAAATCCGCAATTACTTTTTGGGCAACCCAATAAAAGAGTGTTCAAAGACAGGTGCAGCGGTAATGCGAGCATGCTACCAACTCGACTACCGGGGCGCCTTTATGGAATGTTAATGGGCAACATTTTTATTTGTTTCCATAAAATGTTTGAATATATGATCGAAGATTAAGAGTTTTATTAGATTAGAAAAAAAAATTACACTTTAAAAAATCTCCCTTTACAAAACAAGCCTTCCCCAAAAGCCAAAACTGTTTACCTTTCTTATAAACTATCGTTGAATGTCCCATAAGTTTTCACAACGGTTGAGGGACACAAGATCCAACACATACTCATCCAACACACATGCAATAATTGCAACACCATACAGGCACTTGGACTGGCATTAGTATTTGTTGGCATCAGCGGTTGAAGCGTGTAATTCGGGCTTAAAGAATAATGGCTATGTAGCAAAGCTTTTGGAAAAATATGCTCCTGGTAAATGCTTTTGTCAATTATTAGAGCATTAGTTATACAGCATATGTAAAGCGGGATATGTAAATACGGGTGGGTGTGATGTGTGATATTTAGAAAGTCTTTTGATATTTCTCTAACCTTTTGGCCTCTCAGAAAATGCTATTTTGCTGCAAATAAATGCATAGATAAACACTCATACCAACATATACGATGCTCGCAGCCACAGCATCTAACGAAAAATTTCAAAGGCTATGCATGGGTATGTGTTGTTTAGCAAACATTGGCATCACATACCCGCACTCTTTCGTTTCCGTTTCCGGGTAAACGCCACAAAGCCCAGGAGGTAACATACGCTTGCATTTGCATATAGAACCCACATTCAATGTCCTTCTGGTCTTGGCCCAAAAAGAGAGTGACTTGCACCCACAAGCATTTGCCAAACATAGCCCGCGAACCTTTGAGTGCTGAACATGTTTTGCGGTTTTAATACCATATTTTCATTATATATGTTTACTTTTGGCAGGTGTACGTATGTATGTATGAGGCGGTGGTTGAAAAATTCGAGGATTCTTGGAAAAGTTAAAGTCCTCTACTACTTAGGCATCAAATGATCGGTGGAAGGCTTGTTTAGCTTTCATATACCAGAAGTTCACTTTATATCAGATTTTGAAAGAGACCCAAGGAAGACAAATCACCATCAACCCTCTATTTATAGTTTATAAGGACTCTTCTGAAAGCCTCATAAACTTAAAGTTATTCCTACCCGATAATCCCAAACTCCATATCCTTTCGAAGTCTACCCCTATATATCTACCCTTTTTGGTGCCTTTGCAACCACCACCTATAGTGTTCCTTTACTATCCCCACACACACATAAACATATTTGCAAAAGTTAAACTTGGTTATTAGCCTAAATTTGCAAACACTGTGATTTCTGTTGCTGCTGCCACTTACCCATAAATTGTAGCTTTGGTCGCTTTAGTTGTTACTTTAACGAACAACAATTAGATGCTGCTCCCTGCCACCACTGATCTCCCGCTACACTGCTGTTACCCGCAAGCAATTTTGCACCTACATATTTCTATACGCCCTGCCAAAAACGACAGTTTTCCTTTTGAATAGCTTAACAACTAATGTGGGGGGAAATCGCATCTTTACCCTCACAAAAAAAAAAAAAAGTTCCAACAACAATAGCTGCATTTTGTTAGCCCCTACATGCTCACACACTCTCAAATTGGCAACAAAAAGTGCAATGGCTTTTATTCAAAAGAGAATTGAGGTACATATCCACCCAGCAAACATTTTTGATCGCCAAATAATCTTCCATGAATCTACTAGATGATGGTCATGATCGCGGACGAGCTCTTCTAAGAGTCGTAAACGATTCCCCCGAAGTGAGAAGTTGTGTCCTCAAGACGACTGTTCTGAAAGAGTGAAAGAGTTGCATAACAATCGTCGCTAAATCTTTGTCCTCGTCCGATTTTGAGAAATATTGCACTAAAGTGCTCATTTTATAACCGATTCTCTCGAAGTTTGGCAGGAAGGATTTTCTTGTGACTCTCAATATTACTGGTGAATTTCAAAGAATTCGGCCTTGCCAGACGGACAGACGGACAGACAGACGGACAGACAGACAGACGGACAGACAGATCGACAGACGAACAGACAGACGGACAGACAAACAGACAGGCAGACAGACGGACATACAGAAGGATAGACAGACAGACGGGTAGACAGACGGACAGACAGACGAACAGACAGATGGACAGACAGACGGACATACAGACAGACGGACGTCGAATCAGAAAGTGACTCTGAGTCTATCGGTATACTTATCAATGGGTCTATCTCTCTTCCATCTGGGTGTTACAAACAAATGCACTAAGTTATAGTACCCTGAACAACAGTAGTGGTACAGGGTATAATAAAACAAGTGAAAGCGTGCTAAGTTCGGCCGGGCCGAATCTTATATACCCTCCACCATGGATCGCATTTGTCAAATTCTTTTCCCGGCATCTCTTCTTAGGAAAAACAAGTAAAAGCGTGCAAAGTTCGGCCGGGCCGAATCTTATATACCCTCCACCATGGATCGCATTTGTCGTGTTCTTTTCCCGGCATCTCTTCTTAGGCAAAAAAGGATATAAGAAAAGAGTTGCTCTGCTATTAAAACGATATCAAGATATGATCCGGTTCGGACCACAATTAAATTATATGTTGGAGACCTGTGTAAAATTTCAGCCAATTAGTATAAGAATTGCGTCCATTGGGGCTCACGAAGTAAAATAGAGAGAACGATTTATATGGGATCTGTATCGGGCTATAGAACGATTCAGACCATTATAAACACGTTTGTTGATGGTCATGAGAGGATCCGTCGTACAAAATTTCAGGCATATCGGATAATAATTGCGACCTCTAGGGGTCAAGAAGTCAGGATCCCAGATCGGTTTATATGGCAGCTATATCAGGTTATGAACCGATTTGAACCTTATTTGACACAGTTGTTGAAAGTAAAAATAAAATACGTCATGCAAAACTTCAGCCAAATCGGATAGGAATTGCGCCCTCTAAAAGCTCAAGAAGTCAAATCCCCAGATCTGTTTATATGACAGCTATATCAGGTTATCGACCGATTTCAACCATACTTGGCACAGTTGTTGGATATCATAACGAAATACTTCGTGCAAAAATTCATTCAAATCGGATAAGAATTGTGCCCTCTAGAGGCTCAAGAAGTCAAGACCCAAGATCGGTTTATATGGCAGCTATATCAGGTTATGGACCGATTTCAACCATACTTGGCACAGTTGTTGGGTATCATAACAAAACACGTCGTGCGAAATTCCATTCCAATCGGATAAGAATTGCGCCCTCTAGAGGCTCAAGAAGTCAAGACCCAAGATCGGTTTATATGGCAGCTATATCAGGTTATGAGCCGATTTAAACCATACTTAGCACAGTTGTTGGATATCATAACAAAACACGTCGTGCACAATTTCATTCTGATCGGATAAGAATTGTGCACGCTAGAGGCTCAAGAAGTCAAGACCCAAGATCGCTTTATATGGCAGCTATATCAGGTTATGAACCGATTTGAACCATACTTGGCACAGTTGTTGGATATCATAACAAAACACGTCGTGCAAAATTTCATTCCTATCGGATAAGAATTGCGCACTCTAGAGGCTCAAGAAGTCAAGACCCAAGATCGGTTTATATGGCAGCTATATCAGGTTATGGACCGATTTAAACCATACTTGGCACAGTTGTTGGATATCATAACAAAACACGACGTGCAAAATTTCATTCTGATCGGGTAAGAATTGCGCACTCTAGAGGCTCAAGAAGTCAAGACCCCAGATCGGTTTATATGGCAGCTATATCAGGTTATGAACCGATTTGAACCATACTTGGCACAGTTGTTGGATATCATAACAAAACACGTCGTGCAAAATTTCATTCCTATCGGATAAGAATTGCGCACTCTAGAGGCTCAAGAAGTCAAGACCCAAGATCGGTTTATATGGCAGCTATATCAGGTTATGGACCGATTTAAACCATACTTGGCAAAGTTGTTGGATATAATAACAAAACACGACGTGCAAAATTTCATTCTGATCGGGTAAGAATTGCGCACTCTAGAGGCTCAAGAAGTCAATACCCCAGATCGGTTTATATGGCAGCTATATCAAAACATGGACCGATATGGCCCATTTACAATACCAACCGACCTACACTAATAAGAAGTATTTGTGCAAAATTTCAAGCGGCTAGCTTAACTCCTTCGAAAGTTAGCGTGCTTTCGAGAGACAGACGGACGGTTGGACGGACGTACAGACGGACGGACATGGCTAGATCGACATAAAATGTCGCGAAGATCCAGAATATATATTCTTTATGGGGTCTCAGACGAATATTTCGAGTAGTTACAAACAGAATGATAAAATTAGTATACCCCCATTTTATGGTGGAGGGTATAACAAACAGAATGACGAAATTAGTATACCCCCCATCTTATGGTAGAGGGTATAAAAACACATAAAATTCAGAAAAAAAATTTCATCAAATCTTTATTTTAATCGATTGTACAGTCCACGTTTCAAGATTATTTCATCCAAATGTTGACCGTGACTGCGCTCCAAATGGTCCATCCGCTTAGTACAATTTTGGCATACTATTTCCAACATGTCGACAGGTATCTCACGAATAAATGCTTCCATGTTGTCTACCCAATGCGTCAATTGAAGCGAGCTTGTC
>NW_026739190.1:0-47500 GCF_963082655.1 Stomoxys calcitrans | reverse complement strand
GAAGAAATATGTCAAAGGGTCTAACACAACTCACTGTCCCAAATTTCAGCAAAATCGGATAATGAATGTGGCTATTATGGCCCTTACACCATAAATCGGAGGATCGATCTATATGGCAGCTATATCCAAATCTGAACCGATCTGAGCCAAATTAACGAAGGATGTCGATGGGCCTTACACAATTCACTGTCCCGAATTTCATCAAAATCGTATAATAAATGTGGCTTTTGTGGGCCTAAGACCCTAAACCGGAAGATCGGTCTATATGGCAGCTATATCCAAATCTGAACCGATCTAGACCAAATTAAAGAGACATGTCAAAGGGCCTAAGAGAACTCACTGTTCCAAATTTCAGCGAAATCGGACCATAAATGTGGCTTTTATGGGCCTTAGACCCTAAATCGGAGGATCGGTCTATATGGCAGCTATATCCAAATCTGGACCGATCTAAGCCAAATTGACAAAGGATGTCGAAGGTCTTAACACAACTCACTGTCCTAAATTTCAACAAAATCGGATAATAAATGTGGCTTTTATGGGCCTAAGACCCTAAATCGGCGGATCGGTCTATATGGGGGCTATATCAAAATATATTCCGATATAGCCCATCTTCGAACTTAACCTGCTTATGGACAAAAAAAGAATCTGTGCAAAATTTCAGCTCAATATTTCTATATTTAAAGACTGTAGCGTGATTTCAACAGACAGACGGACGGACATGGCTAGATCGTCTTAGATTTTTACTCTGATCAAGAATATATATACTTTGTAGGGTCGGAAATGGATATTTCGATGTGTTGCAAACGGAATGACAAAATGAATATACCCCCATCCTTCGGTGTTGGGTATAAAAAGTATATTTTATTAAAGTTCATTCTAAGTTTTATTAAAAATGCATTTACTTTCTTTTAAAAAATCTGCAATTACTTTTTGGGCAGCCCAATATATGTTCTTCCGATTTGCAGTAATAATGCATCAAAAATGTCATTTGTTAACCGATTCTCTCGAAATTTGGTAGGACATATTTTCTTATGACTGTCGACATTACTGGTGAATTTCATTGAAATCGGTTCAGAATTAGATATAGCTCTCATATATATATATATAGCCCGATTTTCACTCCTAGAGCCATTGCAAGCGCATTTAATGAGCAATCTTTCCAGAAACTACCACAATATATGAGAAGTTTGCTTGAAATCGGTTCAGATTTAGATATAGCTCCCATATATATGTTCTTCCGATTTGCAGTAATAATGCAATAAAATGGTCGCTTGTTAACCCATTCCCTCGAAATTTGGAGGGAAGGATTTTCTTTTGACTCCCGACATTAATGGTGAATTTCATGGATATCGGCTCAGATTTAGATATAGCTCTCATATATATATATAGCCCGATTTTCACTCCTAGAGCCATTGCAAGCTCATTTATTGACCAAGCTTACCAAAATTCTGTACAACGCCTTGACGTCTTCCACATTATCTGAGAAGTTTTCTCGAAATCGGTTCAGAATTCTATATATATCCTATATATATATATATATATATATATATATATATATATGTAAAATGGATGTTTTGGGGACAGAAAAAGCCTATGGAAATTATGGCATACATCGCTTCGTTTTTATTTTCCCATACGATGTATGCCCATTTTTCCACTCTAACACTTCGAAATGTCAACATATTTCAGATTTATTATAAAACGTATATTATAAGGACACTATTATATAAAATGTTTACTTCCGGGACATGTCCTCGATGTATACACTTTATTAACAAGTGAAAAATTTGCCACCTTTCACTCATACATTCTGATTTTCAAAAAATCAACTCTGCGTTATCAGTTAGTCGAGTCTGCAACCATACACCATTGCCTATCCATTTAGTCAAGTTTTCAGCCATTGTGTTATCAACTTTGCGTTATAATTTATTCTACCTTTCAACCTTTCTCTACCGAAAAAGTCTTTTATGGATAATTTAAAACGCAAGATGGCGTTGCACACTGGGCCAAGCGGCAAAAAGAAAAATGGAAATAAATCAGCAACTCTTTATTTGTTGATCTGAGCGGTAAAAAATGTTCTAGACATTTGTAGAAGAGTACATAGGCTTTCAGGAAAATGGAAAATGTAGGTCAATATATTTAAAACAGGGTGAGATGCAGGGTGTCAAAATTAACCACTTTCCACTTCTCCAACCTTTTAAGATTTATAACTTTTAATCTACTGTACCGATATTCATGGTTTAGGACTCTGGAGAAAGAGCTTGACGAGGTCTAAAAAAGCATGCATAATGTCCTATGCCATCGTTTACCGTTGAGGAGATATGAGCAATTTAGTTTTAAAATGTTAAAACTTTGCATTGGTTTCTTCAGTGTTGTTTCTTTATAACTTCGTCAATTTCTTAGCTATATACTGAAAGTTTCCATAATCATTCCAATATATTTAGCGGTTTAAATATGGCATCGTTTTCAACATGAAAAACATTTTGTTCTTCTAAAACTAGCAAAATTTTCCATAAAAGATACTCCTATTTACTTTGGTTATCAAATCATTAACATTTTTCTTTTCCATTTTCATAAAGCGGAGCCAATAAGAAAAGTTTTAAATGCTAATTTGACTCTATTCAAAATCAAACCACCCCTTTATCTTAAAGGCAATATGGCCATTTTTTATACCTTACACCACTTGATAAGCATACTGATCGACCCAGAATCACGTTCTGATTTGATTTAGCTATGTCCGTCTGTCCATCCATGGATGTTAATTTATTAAAATCGGTTTAGATTTCAGATTTTTTTTAGCTCCCATGTATGTTCGTCCGATTTGGAATGATGTTGCAATAATGTGGTCATTTGCTATACGATTTTCAAAATGTTGGCAAGTAGTTTTTCCTTATAACTCCTGACAATGTTGTTGTGTTTTAAATAAATCGGTTCAGATTTATATATAGTTAACATATATATGTATCACCCGATTTTTACTTTTAAGGCCATGGTCAGCGTATTTCTTGACAGATTTTTTCAAAATTTGGCACAATGCATACTTTTATGACTGTTTTTTTACTATGTGTGCCGATTTTGTTCGATTTAGATTTAGGCATAGCTCCCATATAATGTTTTGACTTATACTGCAATAATTCGATTATTTGTGTTAATTGCAACTCTTCGGCTCACTAGTAAATATAATAACAATCGGTTCAGATTTAGATATATGTGCCATTTATATATATCTCCTCATTTTCAGTTATTGGGCAGTTGCAAGCGCATTTATGAACCGATTTCCAAACAAAAGTTTGGTCGAAATTCGTCACTTCAATTGTAAGCAAATTTAAATTTCGAAGACTTCGCCTATATTGCATACCCCATGTGGTGTATGGTATCAAAAGGTCGTTTTTGGACGACTTTAGACCGTCCTTACTTGTTTTTACTACATTTCAAAAGTTTCCCAAAAGTTTCACGGTGATTTTTTTATTTTAGCTTGAATGTTAATATGTTTCCAACAATTTAAGAAATGTCTCGCCATAACTCAGCCATAAATGATCGATAGTACGATGCATATAATTTATTGTTTGAAGATTATTTCATGTAAATGTCGCCCATGACCGCGCTTCAAATAGACCATCCGCTTAGTCCAATGTTGGCATACTCTTTCCAACATTTCGATCGGTATCTCACTAATAAATGCTTCTATGTTGTCTTCCATTGCGTCAATTGAACCGGGCTTTTCTGTATAGCATAGTCATGCAAGTCAAGCTCATGCATTTCTGGTCAAAAAAGTTGGGTATCACCTCACAGTAGCGCTCACCTTTCATAGTTACGTTACGATGCGCTCCATCCTTGAAGAAGTACGGTCCAATGATGCCACCAGCCCATAAACTTTTTCTGGATGCATTGGTAGCACTTGCAATGCTTTTGGATGACCTTCACTCCAAAATCAGCAATTCTGCTTATTTACGTACCCATTGAGCCAAAAATTATCTTCGTCGCTCAATGGAAGAAGCGCACGATGAACCTTCTTAATAGAGCATGGATAATAAAATTCAATAATTTGCTAGCGTTGTTCGTTTGTAAGACGGTTCATGGTTAAATTATAGATCAAACTGAAGATGTTTGACAGTGAAACAAAACACGAAACGTGTGTGAGCTGTTTAAACCAGTGTTGCCAAAAAGATAATGCTAAAAAATCACCCTTTATATATATGTAAGGAACTTTAATTCTGCATCACTCCTTCTAGAAAACACAACAAGAATCATGAATATATCTCTATCCTATCAGATTTTATGTAACTGGCGACACAAAAGTCAATTTTTGAAAAACGTAAAATTTTCATTACACATAAAAACCGACCGCATTATTTACCTTATTTTAATGGATGTATAAATCATTCCCAAGCTCCGAAACTTAACTAAACTCGGTGTTAAATTCTTTTTTTGGAGAGGTTGGACCGATCCGGACCATATTCGGCACAGTTGTAGATAGGTCTCGCCGTTCCAAATTTCATTGGTGGCCAAAAACTTTAATGTAGGTAGAGATACAGCGTGTCAAATTTTGTCTCTTTTGACCTCCCCAACATTGTGTAGCCTTTTGAATATAGCTACCATTAAGACCGGTATATAGATTTTACATTTATGTATATTATTTTGAATAGTATCTTTTTTACTACAGGAGACTTCGATGAAGGACTACTTATATCTTGATGTAGACCGATCTCCCGATTTAATGACTTCCCACACACAGTGAGTTGCGATACAATCTTCGATTTCCTTACTAAGTCAGACTGTATCTCACTATAGCGCCCAAACAGACTAATGTGGAGCATTAAAGGTATTTTGTTCAAAAAGCCGCATTTATTGATAAATTTCGCTAAAATTTGACACAATAAGTTGCATTAAAATCTGCGCCAGATTTGGGTCTTGAGTTAAGATTTTTTATTCAACATATTCTGAAAATCAAAGGCAATTTTTGAATTTCAATTGAAATTTTTTGAGTTTCAAATGGAATATCTGAATTTTAAAAGAAATTTTTTGTTTGTTTCTCTTTCGAGACGAGATAAATGATCGGAAATTGAAAGTGGAAAAGGAAAGCCAAAGATAGCAACACACACCAACCACTATGGGACGCGTTTCGTCTTGCATGCATAATTTTCCCAACGAATTATTCAGAATTTATGGAGTTTCTGAATTTCAATTGGTATTTTCAGAAAAACCCTTGAAAGTGGTGTAGTCTGAATTTCAATAGAAACATTTGAACTGAATTTCAAATGATATATTATGAATTCCAATGTAAATATTCCGAATTAAGATATATGGAATATCTGAATTTCAGTTAAAATTTCTGAATTTCAAATGGAGTATATGAACGTCAAATGAAATATCTGAATATCAAATGGATTTTCTGAATTTCAAATAAAATATTCAATTCAAATGGTGTGTCCGGATTTCGAATTAAATATTCTGAATTTCAAGTGGAATATCTGAATATAAAACGGAATTTTTGACTTTCAAATACAATATCTAACTTTCAAATGACATTTCTGAATAATAAATGCAGTTTCTGAATTATATTTGGTTTCTTCGGACTTACACTTGAAAATTGTGTCAGACCACACCATTTCGTTGCAATTTTTCAAATTTCTGAATTTCAACTCAAATATTCTAAATTTAAATATGATGAATTTCAAATGGAATATTAAATTTTAATCAGCATATTTCAAATTTCATGAAATAAGTGAATTTCTTTTGAAATATTCCGAATTTCATATGAAGTATATGAATTTCAAAACAAGTATTCTGAATTTCAAAAGGAATATCTGAATATCAAATGAATTTCAAAAAATTATCTGTATTTCAATGAAATTTCTGAATTATAAAAGGAATTTCTGAATTTCAATTAGTACTTGGAATATCTGAATTATATTTAAAAGTGGTGTAGTCTGATTTTCAATTGAAATATTTCTAATTTTAATAGAAATATTCTGAATTTCAAATGGAATATCTAAATTGCATTTAACATATTCTGAAATTCAAATAAATTTTCTGAATTTCAAATAAAATATCTGAATTTCAAATACAATATCTGAATTTCGAATAAAATATATGAAATTCACATGGGGTGTCTTAATTGAAAATAAAATATTCTGCATTTCAAATGGAATATCTGAACACCACATGGAATTTCTAATTTTTAAATTGGTATTTTCTGAAATACTCTTAAAAGTGGTATTGTCAGAATTCCAATTGGAATTTTCTGAATTATAATTGAACTTCGAATGGAATATTTGATTTTCAATTGAAAAATTTTAATATTTCAAATGGAATTTATGAAATGATCTTCAAATGAAGTGATCTTCAAATAGAGTATACGGAATTTCTGAAATTCAAATTTACTACCTGAATTTTAAATGAAATTCATAATTTAAACGGAATTTATCAATTTCAATAGGTTTAATCTGAATTACATTTGAAAGTTACACCAGTCCTGATTGACCTGACCTGAAATATTCTGAATTTTAGATAATATATTCTGAATTTCAAATAAAATACCTACCTTTGAATTGAAATATTCTGAATTTCAAAAGAAGTATCTGAATTTCAAATGAATTATTCTGAATTTCAAAAGGACTGTATGGATATCATACGGAATTTCTGAACTTCAAACGAACTTCTGAATTACAGTTTGAATTTCTCAATTTCAATTGGTATTTTATGGAGTCTGACTATCAATTGAAATATTCTGAATTCTAATTGAAATTTCAAATGGAATGTCTGAATTTTAATAAACACATTCTGAATTTCAAAAAACTATCGCAATCTTAATTGAAATTATTAAATATAAAATATAATATCTGGAATAGAATATCAAATGGAATATCTGAATATCAATTAATATATTTTGAAATTCAAAATATCTGAATTTCAATCGAAATATTTTGAAGTTAATACAATAAATGGTGATTTTTTAGCTATTATCTTTTCGACAACACTGCTTTTCACTGCTCACGCACGTTTCGTGTTTTGTTTCACTGTCAAACATCTTCAGATTGGTCTACAATTTAACCATGAATCGTCTTGTAAACAAACAACGCTTGCAAATTAATTAATTTTATTATCAAACAAGTAAAAGCGTGCTAAGTTCGGCCGGGCCGAATCTTATATACCCTCCACCATGGATCGCATTTGTCGAGTTCTTTTCCCGGCATCTCTTCTTAGGCAAAAAAGGATATAAGAAAAGAGTTGCTCTGCTATTAAAACGATATCAAGATATGGTCCGGTTCGGATCACAATTATATTATATGTTGGAGACCTGTGTAAAATTTCAGCCAATTCGTATAAGAATTGCGCCCATTGGGGCTCACGAAGTAAAATAGAGAGAACGATTTATATGGGATCTGTATCGGGCTATAGACCAATTCAGACCATAATAAACACGATGGTCATGAGAGGATCCGTCGTACAAAATTTCAGGCATATCGGATAATAATTGCGACCTCTACGGGTCAAGAAGTCAAGATCCCAGATCGGTTTATATGGCAGCTATATCAGGTTATGAACCGATTTGAACCTAATTTGACACAGTTGTTGAAAGTAAAAATAAAATACGTCATGCAAAATTTCAGCCAAATCGGATAGGAATTGCGCCCTCTAGAAGCTCAAGAAGTCAAATCCCCAGATCTGTTTATATGACAGCTATATCAGGTTATGAACCGATTTCAACCATACTTGGCACAGTTGTTGAATATCATAACGAAATACCTCGTGCAAAAATTCATTCAAATCGGATAAGAATTGTGCCCTCTAGAGGCTCAAGAAGTCAAGACCCAAGATCGGTTTATATGGCAGCTATATCCGGTTATGGACCGATTTCAACCATACTTGGCACAGTTGTTGGACATCATAACAAAACACGTCGTGCGAAATTCCATTCCATTCGGATAAGAATTGCGCACTCTAGAGGCTCAAGAAATCAAGACCCAAGATCAATTTGTATGTCAGCTATATCAGGTTATGAACCGATTTGAACCATACTTGGCACAGTTGTTGGATATAATAACAAAACACGTCGTGCGAAATTTCATTTCAATCGGATAAGAATTGCGCACTCTAGAGGCTCAAGAAGTCAAGACCCAAGATCGGTTTATATAGCAGCTATATCAAAATATGGACCGATATGGCCCATTTACAATACCAACCGACCTACACTAATAAGAAGTATTTGTGCAAAATTTCAAGCGGCTAGCTTTACTCCTTCGGAAGTTAGCGTGCTTTCGACAGACAGACGGACGGACATGGCTAGATCGACATAAAATGTCACGACGATCAAGAATATATATACTTTATGGGGTCTCAGACGAATATTTCGAGTGTCTTAGGTGGAGGGTATAAAAAAGTTATCTGTTAAAAAAGTTCATAAGCAGAATTGTCGATTTTGGAGTGAAGATCACCCAGAAGCATTGCAAGAGCTACCGATGCATCCAGAAAAAGTCACAATTTGGTGCGGTTTATGGGCTGGTGGCATCATTGGATCGTACTTCTTCAAAGATGATGCGAATCGCAACGTACATGTAAATAGTGAGCGCTACCGTGAGACGATATCTAAAATTTTTTGCCCAAAAAACAAGATCTTGACTTGCATGACATATGGTTTCAACAAGACGGTGCCACATGCCAAACAGCACGCGTAACAATGGACTTATTGAGAGGCAAGTTAGGTAAGGACTTTATTTCACGTTCGGGACCGGTCAATTGGCCGCCTATATCGTGCGATTTAACGCCTCTAGACTTTTTTTGTGTGGCCATGTTGAAGCTCATGTCTATACAGACAGGCCCGCTTCAATTTACGTATTTTAAGACAACATTAAATTATTTATTCGTGAGATACCGGCCGAAATGTTGGAAAGAGTATGCCAAAATTAGACTAAGCGGATGAACCATTTGAGGCGCAGCCACGGTCAAGGTTTGCAAGAAATAAATTATATGGACCGTTCTATCGACCCAAGTAAAGATTTAATGCATTTTTCTGAACTTTTTTTAAAAAAACTTTCCCATATCTTTTAAAACATAGCCCCTTATAATAAAAAATATTCTGAATTTGAAATGGAGTGTCTGAACATCACTTAAAATTTCTGAGTTTCAAATAAAATATCTGAATTTTAAATTAATTAATTAAATAAGAAATGAAGTTTCTGAATTTCAATTGGTATTTTATGAATTACACTTCAAAGTTGTGTAAGCTGAATTTCTGTTGAAATATTCTTAATTTAAATTCAAATATTCTGAAATTCAATTGAAATATTCTGAATTTCAAAAAATATATTCTGAATTTCAAATAAAATATCTGAATTTTAGATGGAATATCTGAATGTCGGTTGGAGTATCTGAATTTTAATTCAAATAATCCGAATTTTATATGAACTTTCTGAATATCAAATGAAATTTTTAATTTTGAAACATAATATCTGAATTTCAAATGAAATTTCTGAATTACAAATGGAATTTCTGAATTGCAGTTGCTACTTGGAATATCTGAATTACACTTGAAAGTGGAGTGGTTTGAATTTCAAATGGAATATCTGAATTTCAAATAGCATATATGAGAATTTAATTTAAATTTCTGCATTATAAATGGAATTTCTCATTTTCAAATGGTATTTTCTGAATTGTACTTGAAAGTGGAGTAGTCTGAATTGCAAATGAAATATTCTGAATCTCAATTGAAGTACTCTGAATTTCAATTGGAATATTCCAAATTTTAAATGAAATATCTGAATATAAAGAATATTTCTGAGTTACAAATAAAATATTTGAATTTAAAATAAAATTTCTGAATTATAAATGGAATTTCTGAAATTCAATTGTTAGTTCTTGAATCACTCTTGAAAGTGGCATAGTCTGAATTTCAATTGAAATATTCTAAATTTCAATTGAAAGATTCGGAATTTTAATTGACATTTTCTGAATTTCAAATAAAGTATCTGAATTTCAATTTAAATATTTTATATTTCAAAAAAAAATTCTGAATTTCCGATGAAAATTCTGAATTTCAAATGAAATTTACGAATTTCAAATGAAATTTCTAAATTTCAAATGAAATTTCAAAATATTAAATGAAATTTCTGAATTACAAACGGAATTCTAAATTTCAATTGGTATTTTCTTAATTACACTTCAAAGTGAGGTATTCTGATATTTAAATGGAATATCTGAATTTCAAGTCGAATATCTTAATTTCATATAAATTATCTGAATTTTAAATGAAAATATCACAGTCCTTTCTGGTAATCAGCTGATGCCACATGTTAATTTTTCTGCGCTAAAAATGTTTTCCTTAAAATATTATGGTATTTCTAAGAAATAATAAACGTAGAGTTGCGTTTGTTTCTAACGAATGCCTTTCAAATATCTAAGAAATGCTACAGTTCTCGATTCGACCAATCGATATCAAGCGCTCGATAGAGATGATATGGAATCAGCAAGTAAAGAAGATGGTGAAATTACTATAACATGAGATACGTTTCCACCAATTGTTGTTGGCCAAACTATGATCTAAATAATCGCTTGGTTGAGGTCGCAATACTAGCTCCAAAAAATATTCATCGGAACAAAAGTAATTTCAAGACGACGAGATATATATGAATGAATACGGCCGTCATCAAATTTCAAAAAAGGAAATCCGCACAATTAGATTTTTCTATGGAATCGTTGTGAAGTGGCCCAATTAAAAATAACAAAGGTCCCACACAATTTGCGAAATGTGTAATGCTTGGTCATGGCTCTAGGAATTATCACCGAACAGTTGTCTGTCCTGCATGCGCCGGTAACCATGATCTCCCAGTTTGTACTTTAAATCAGACTCAACGCGATGGTCCTGTTGTGTATAAATATTTTAACTGTTCCAAGAGAAACCTAAATAATGTGAACCATAAGGCTGATGATCCAAAATGTCCATGTAGACAAGATTACACGCAAATGCGTAATCGAGTTACGAACAAAATTTCCTGTGGTACACGATGTGTGTATGAATATTACATAGAACCAGATGATTTCCCTCAAGCTGGTTACAAAAACCAAGGTTTGTCTTCTCGATCAGCTGTTGATAATCCAACATGTTAATCTAGAACACAGGGTGGTTAATTTTTAGTGGGTTAAGAACCCCATATGTTCAAACAGCTGGTCGTCAATCAGCTAGAAATTTTAGTACTCAACCATTTGGCAATTGCAATCTATACTCTAACGTTACAACCCAGTCAAGTAGACGATGCGGACGACTTAACGATGATGAATTTGTTATGATGATATTTACTTTGAAGCTATTGATCGCCTACAACAGTGCAGAATAGGTATGATAAATTCAGAGTTTTAGGAATGATGTTGCGTCATACTTTATAATTCATTCAACATAAATCAGATTCATGTTATACACAGGAATTGCCAAGGCATAACCACAAAATGCAGCAATTATGCAGCTGAATTTGCTGAATTTTGATTTTTACAACAAAATCATATGTTTTTCTCTTAAATGAAAAATTTCTCAAACCTCATCATAAATTCAAGATGGAAGGCTACAAAATCCACAGTAATGATCGGTTAACTCATGGCGGCTGTGTGTTCATTGGAATTAGAAAAGCTGTGTGTTCATTGGAATTAATTAAGGGGAACAATGTTATAATAACATCTGCTTATACCCCACATTAGAAGCCTAACATTAAATATGACTTAATAAAGTTAAATAGAAAAAATAATGATGTTTTAATTTTTGGCGACTTTAACGCACAACATACAAGCTGGAATTGTGTAATGAGTAACACCGCTGGGAACGTACTTTATAAATATCAAAATCAGTCCTGAGTACATGTTTATAATCCTCCAAATCCTACACGGTTCGCCCAGAATTCTATTCCAACAATATCTCATCTAGAGACTCACTCAAACGCCCTTTCTTCAGACTACGTTCCCATCACTTGTTGTATACGAGGGTTGTCTTTTATATTTCGGGATTGGACAACCCTTGTGGTGTAATCTCCCAACTGACAGCTCTATCGTAAAGCTTGACATTTTTGAAGTTATACGTACTCAGAACGTTTCGACTTACGAGCGATATTTGTGTTGTTTAGAGTAACTTGAACGATTTTTAGGTTAACTTTCATTTTGATGCATAATTTGAACTGGTGGATTTAAAATTAAAATCAAAGAATGTGATTTTTTTGCGTTTTTTTTTTTTTGGTCATAAAAAGTATTTACATTGAATAGTCTTTATTAAAAAAGCATATTATAGATACGTTTCTAGTGAAACTTGAACAAAATATGTCAACCTAAACGGGTGCAATATATGCCTCAAAATAGGCAAGTTTTTATTTAAACAATTAGAAAAACCCCGCGAGTTCTCAGCTAAGTCCCCCACAGGGCTAATATTTTTTACTTCATATGTTTCCTAAACTCATGCACAAAATTTTTTGAACCAAACCATATTTATAGCCTCTACAGAAAATTTACTAAAAAATACCGATTTGGAAACTATTTTTGCCCGAAATGGGCATTTTGGGTATCTCTGTAAAAAGTTTTGGGCAGAATTTATTTATGGTTTATGGTGGGGCCAGCCCTATGCGAATTAGCTTCAAACTTTAATTTAAGTTTCATTTTCTACTCCCAAATACCGTTAATTTGAGTCCAATATTATTACAATCGATCCACTTTTAATTTAGGGTAGTTATTTTTGGGGCAAGGTTCCGACCCGCTTCCGATATCAAAAATTTATGTAGCCTATTATTCCTTCCAGACCATCCAACACAATCTGCGGAAAATTAAAGAAAATCGGTTCGGTCGTTTTCGAATCTCAAAAATGGCACAAATCGGTTCAGATTTGGATATAGCTGCCATATAGACCGATCCTCCAATTTAGGGTCTTAGGCCTCTAAAAGCCACATTTATTATCCGATTTTACTGAAATTTAGGACAGTGAGTTGTGTTAGATCCTTCAACGTCCTTCGTCAATTTGGCCCAGATGGGTTCAGATTTGGATATAGCTGCCATATAGACCGATCCTTCTATTTAGGGTCATAGGCCCATAAAAGCCACATTTATTATCTGATTTTGCTGAAATTTGGGACAGTGGGTTATCTTACGCCCTTCGACATTCTCCGTTAATATGGCTCAGATCGGTTCAGATTTGGATATGACTGCCATATAGACCGATCCTCCAATTTAGGGTCGTAGGCCGCTAAAAGCCACATTTGTTATTCGATTTTGCTGAAATTTGGGACAGTGAGTTGTGTTAGACCCTTCAACGTCCTTTGTCAATTTGGCTTAGATCGGTCCAGATTTGGATATAGCTGCCATATAGACCGATCTCTCGGTTTTAGGTTTTAGGGCCATAAAAAGCGCACTTATTGTCCGATGTTGCCGGGATGTTGTCCGATGTTGGGACAAAGAGTTAAGTTAAGCCCCTCCACATATTTCTGCAATTTGGTCTAGATCGATCAAGATTTGCATATAGCTGCCATATAGACCGATCTCTCGATTTAAAGCCTTGGCCCCATAAAAGGCGCATTTTTAATCCGATTGCACTGAAATTTTACATACTGACTTATGTTATGCTTTTCGACATCCGTGTCGTATATAGTTCAGATCGGTTTATTTTTAGATATAACTACTAAAAAGACCAATATTTTGTTATATACAATTGAACAATAACTTTTGCTTATTAGTATTTATCAGGTCCAAATCGGAATATATATTGATATAACTCCTATGGGGCATAAGGTATGCAATTTGCACCGAATTTTGATGAAAGGTGGTTTACATATATACCCGAGTTGGTGGGTATCCACGCCTTTTTACTTGTTTTATTTCCTATGTCCCCTGAACCCATGCAAACAATTTTTTACACGAAACCATATTTGAAGCCTCTACAGAAAATTTTCCAAAAAAAATGCCGATTTGGAAACTATCTTAGCTCTGTAAAAACTTATTTAATTTTGGTCTTTTAAATACACTTATATCTGTAAATATCAAACAGAATTATTAAGATATCTTTATTTGTTTTTTTTTCTTAGAATTTTTCAGCGCTATTCAGCAAAAAAAGAATTTTAGAAGTCGGATCACAAATGATGATTTGGCAGCCGGAACAATTTTTCTTAATTCCGAGGTGACCAACTTAAGGATCTTGCCGCGAAACGCTTACACTACACAGGGCCTTGACCATTTCAAAATTAAAATAAAAGCGTGCTAAGTTCGGCCGGGCCGAATCTTATATACCCTCCACCATGGATCGCATTTATCGAGTTCTTTTCCCGGCATCTCTTCTTAGGCAAAAAAGGATATAAGAAAAGAGTTGCTCTGCTATTAGAACGATATCAAGATATGGTCCGGTTCGGACCACAATTAAATTATATGTTGGAGACCTGTGTAAAATTTCAGCCAATTCGTATAAGAATTGCGCCCATTGGGGCTCACGAAGTAAAATAGAGAGAACGATTTATATAGGATCTGTATCGGGCTATAGACCGATTCAGACCATAATAAACACGTTAGTTGATGGTCATGAGAGGATCCATCGTACAAAATTTCAGGCATATCGGATAATAATTGCGACCTCTAGGGGTCAAGAAGTCAAGATCCCAGATCGGTTTATATGGCAGCTATATCAGGTTATGAACCGATATGAACCTAATTTGACACAGTTGTTGAACGTAAAAATAAAATACGTCATGCAAAATTTCAGCCAAATCGAATAGGAATTGCGCCCTCTAGAAGCTCAAGAAGTCAAATCCCCAGATCTGTTTATATGACAGTTATATCAGGTTATGGACCGATTTGAACCATACTTGGCACTGTTGTTGGATATAATAACAAAACACGTCGTGCGAAATTTCATTTCAATCGGATAAGAATTGCGCACTCTAGAGGCTCAAGAAGTCAAGACCCAAGATCGGTTTATATGGCAGCTATAACAGGCTATGGAGCGGACGGACGGACGGACATGGCTAGATCGACATAAAATGTCACGACGATCAATAATATATATACTTTATGGGGTCTCAGACGAATATTTCGAGTAGTTATAAACAGAATGACGAAATTAGTATACGCCCCATCTTATGGTGGAGGGTATAAAAATTATCTCTATCTGTTTTCATAGGGCATGTTTTCTACTATTTTTTTTTCGGTTCTATCCCGCTGTATGTTGCCTCGATCGGTCTATATGTTCGTTCAAGGTTTTTGTGGAGGGGCGAGTCCCATTCGAATTGGCTTGACCATATTTGTAACCTTCACAGAAAATTTACTACAAAATGCCGATTTGGAAACTATCTCTGCCCAAAATTGGTATTATGGGTTTCTCCAAAAAAAAAATTTCGAGCAGATTGGTCTTTAAAATTCAATTATTTACTACTATTTTTTTCGGTTCTATCCCACTGTATGTTGCCTTGATCGGTGTATATGTGCGTTTGGGTTTATTGTGGTGGGGCTAGCCCCATTCGAATTAGTTTAAATTTTTAATATGTTTTATTTTCTACTCCCAAATACCGTTAATTTGAGTCCAATATTATTACAATCGATCCACTTTTAATTTTGGTGGTTATTTTTAGGGTAAGGGGAAGGCTCCGACCCGACCTCAATATCAAAAATTTATATAGCCTATTATTCCTTCCAGACCATTTTAACCAATCTGTGGAAATTTCAAGAACATCGGTTTGGTCGTTTTCGAGTTTCGAACAAACAGACAAGCAAACACACTATGACTTGTATATACAGAGCGATGCTGCTTTCTATGTTATAGTTACAATGAGCCCAAAAAAAATTTACCCCCGTAAAAAGTAGATGTCGTCGCACTAAAATAGCCGAATTCATTACAGCGCTCTGTTTTAATTGCGGCGAGTACACGAACTAATCCAATATTAAATCTGAGTGACTTTGGCGACATTGCGGCAATACTCTGAACTACCACCCTGAGGTGGTAACATTGAAACAACAGGGTTGATTTTGTAGGTTGCTGTTTTACACGATACCATTCTGGCAACACGATGAGCAAAAATAAAATTAAAAAACCACTTATTTTTTATAGAAAACAAGAGTATATATGAGAAATAAGTGTTATTTTAGTGATAAAAATTATGGAGAATCTAGAAAAAGTCATAAAATCGTAAAGCAAAAAGTGTCCCCAATGTATCGGTGTCCTCAAAACATCCATAATATAGACGGAAATTTTGGGGACAGTCCCCAAAGTATACAAATGTCCTCGAAACATACATTATACAGAAAAATTATCCCGAAAGTATCCATTTTACATATATATATATATATATATATATATATATATATATATATATATATATATATATATATATATATATATATATATATATATATATATATATATATATATATATATATATATATATATATATCCTATATATATGTTTGTCAGATTTTGGGCAATTTCCAATAATGTTGTCATCTGTCAACCGTAGTTATTACGGTTTGAACATATTCCCACATTGTACTAATAGGGTCGGTGTAGGGTATTATACAGTCGGCACCGCCCGACTTTTGCCCTTCCTTACTGGTTTTATTTATCTTCTCTTTCACATGTTTGTTCCCCCCAAAGATTCATTGGGTTTCCATCATTATTTGACTTTTAATAGTCACACACTAAAAGTTGCCATCACACCTTGAATAGCGAGTGCGAGTGCTGCTTGGTGTCTTTTAACCATGGCATAGAAATGTAATGTCATATCTCTTTTTTGTGTCATCGTTTTTTATTCTTGCAGCAACTGCAGTTGCATTTTATTCTCATTTTTATTTGTAAATCTGAAACTAACTGCCAAACGAGTCAAAGTGAGGTATGGTGAGAGGTGTCGCATAGAGGGAAATGAGGCAAGGTTAAATCTAAATATCATGTTGCGTGCAACATTCATAGTGATACATATGAACATGGTTTGTGATGCCACAGTGTTACTGTATTTCCGTTGCACTACTAATGTGAATATTACACATGTGTGTGTGTGTGTGTGTATGTAAGTGTGTCTGTGTATGAGTGTTTGTGTTGTCATTAAGGTATGGCACAGTGGCTGGAAGGGATTTTACAATGAGTGGTTAACAGGATACTTAACGTGCTCAAAGAAAAGAAATAAGAATGGATCTTTGTGAATCGAAAAGTTAAATGTGAAACATTGACCTACGACCCTATAAAGTATATGTGTATTTTAGATGGATTTGACACTCTAAGCTGATTAAGCTATGTCCTCCATCCGTCCATGGGAGAAAATCACAACAATTATCTATTTGGCATAGATTCTTTGTACACCCACCACCATGGAGATGGGGGGTATACTTACTCCTCGAAATATTGATCTAGCAGCCCATAAAGTATGAATATTCTGGATCGTCTCGATATTCTGATTCGTACCAGCCATGTCCGTCCATCCGTTTGTCCAAAATCACGGTAGCGGTCGAACGCAGAAAGCTAGTCACTTGAAATTTTCCAAAGATACCTTATATTGATGTAGGTTGTTGGGTATAGCAAATGGGCCATATCGGTTCAGATTTGGATATGGCTCCCATATAAACCGATCTCCCGATTTGACTTCTTGAGCCCATGGAAGCCAAATTTTTTGTCCAATTTGAAATTTTGCACACAGTATTCCGTTAAGACTTGCAATAAGTATGTCAAGTACGGTTCAAATCAGTGAAGAACCTGATATAGCCCCCATATAAACCTATCTACCGATTTGACTTCTTGAGCCCCAAAAAGCAGCAATTGCAGACAGATTTGGCGGTCCAATCGGAAAAGGAGCTTATATAGCTCCCATATAAACCGATCTCCCGATTTGACTTCTTGAGTCCTTATAAGCCGCAATTTTTATCCGACTTTTAATAATTGTGCTAAGTACGATTAGATTCGGTTCATAACCTGGTATAGCTCCCATATAAACCGATCTCCCGGTTTGACTTCTTGAGCCCCAAAACGCGACAGTTTTTGTCCGATTTAGCTGAAATTGAGCATGTAGTGTTTTGTTATGACTTCCAACATCTCTACATAGTACGGTCCAAATCGGTCTATAACCTGGTATAGCTTTCACTTAAACCGATTTCCCGGTTTGACTTCTTGAGCCCCTACAAGTCGCAATTTTCGTCCGATTTGGCTGAAATTTTTACGATTAGATTCGGTCCATAACCTGATATAGCTCCCATATAAACCGATCTCCCGGTTTGACTTCTTGAGCCCCAAAATGCGACAGTTTTTGTCCGATTTGGCTGAAATTGAGCATGTGGTGTTTTGTTATGACTTTCAACATCTCTACCTAGTACGGTCCAAATCGGTCTATAACCTGGTATAGCTGTCACTTAAACCGATTTCCCGGTTTGACTTCTTGAGCCGCTACAAGTCGCAATTTTCGTCCGATTTGGCTGAAATTTGGCATGCGGTATTCTGTTACGACTTCCACCAACTGTGCCAAATGAGGTCTAAATTAGTCTATAACCCGATTTAGCTCACATTTAATTTAATCTTTCTCAGCTGAGAAAGATTAAAGTCAGTAATTTTATCTTTCTCAGCTCTTTACTTACTACGCTGTGGAAGCTTATTGATCTTCTTTGTACCACTGACTCGGCCTTCCCTGACATTGCTTTCTTCTTAAATAGCTTTCATGCTGCCTGCCAATAACTAGCATCACAGACTGCAGTCAAAGCTCAGCAACAAATAATCCTTAACATCCAATAATTATCCATGTGGATGTGCCTTTTATCGTAGTTCATGCTTAGACTCTGGTTGATATAGCATATGAAGCTACTTATGCCATTTTTCGAGCTACTTTTCCATTTTGTGAATTTCATTGCAAACTACCACTGTCACTCAATCCAACTACCGTGCTATGTCCTTACCCTGTATCCTTGCTAAGGTATTTGCCAACTTCACAAATATAAGCAAATATTGTGCATCCTTTATGAAGGATTTATTCATATGCGCATCTACGATCTTGTATCCCCCCATACATGGAACAAGGTAAACATACACAGAAAGCCCCTAAAAAGCGAGCAAACCAAATGCATAGGAAATCAGTGAATCCAAATTCATAATCTTACACAGAATCTTGAGTTTTGGTGAAAACTAACTTTCCCAAAATTCCATAATTCTATGCAACTCCACAGAAACCGTATACCTGAAATTTCTATGTATCCAAATTCAACTCTGTTACATAGCCTGTGGCACACTCCGTTGAGCAAGGGTGAGCATTTTCCAGAAAAAAAACGGCGTTTCGCATATAAGGCTGTGTCGATGCCATTTTCAAGGCAAAACAGAAGGTCTATCTCTCCCTCAGAATGGTGCATTTCATATTTAATTGCTTCCAGTCGCATATTAAGGTGCATAGCCTTCATGTATGGGCTTGCAATTCCATTTTTAAGAAGACACAGCGATTCAAACGTAGAACATAGGCAATTTTGCCACAAATGATGCGTATTTGTAGACCAATGCCAGCGTAAAGTGACTGCCGAAACCACTTCATGAATGTAATTATTTTCCGACATCGAAGTATGAATTATTAGCAAGCCAAATCAAAAAACCGTATTGGTTTAGTGGTGAAGAATGAAAGATTGCAGAACGACTTTAACAAGCAAAAGCGTGCTAAGTTCAGTCGGGCTGAATCTTATATACCCACCAGGGACGGCAGTTGTCAAGTCCTTTGTCTGGTATCTCTTCATAGGCAAACAAAGAATAATGGATAAGAATAGCCATGCTATTATAGCTATATCAGGTTATGGACCATTTCAGACCATATTCAGGACTCATTTTGAAAATCATAGGAGAACCCGTTGTGCAAAATTTCAACCAAATCTGACCATAACTGCGGCCTTTATGGGGCTCAAGAAGTAAAATCGGGAAATGGGTTTATGTGTGAGCTTTAATGGTTTTTTTTTACACCGATTCAGAGCATTATTAACATGAATGTTGTCTTAGCACCAAATTTTAATCAAATTGGATCAGAATTGCATCCTCAAGAATTTTAATCAGGAGATCTGTTTATATATTGGGTTGCCCAAAAAGTAATTGCGGATTTTTTAAAAGAAAGTAAATGCATTTTTATTAAAACTTAGAATGAACTTTAATCAAATATACTTTTTTACACTTTTTTTCTAAAGCAAGCTAAAAGTAACAGCTGATAACTGCCAGAAGAAAGAATGCAATTACAGAGTCACAAGCTGTGAAAAAATTTGTCAACGCCGACTATATGAAAAATCCGCAATTACTTTTTGGGCAACTTAATAGAAGCTATACCATATTATGAATCAATTGAAATCATACTTGGAATAGATGTTGGAGGTCAAAACAAAACTTTTACAATCCCAACCAACTGACAGAAGGTTGGTTGCCAGTAGCGACTTTTGCAGAAGCTGTGAGGACATCGAAGAAAAAGAGACTAAAGAACACCTTCAGTGTGTGTGTCCCACACTGGCAGTTAGAAGGAGTTCCACTTTAGGTTCCCATTTCTTGGAGCACCTGGTTGATTTAGCGGATGTGAACAATCGCAAATTGTTGGGATTTTTAATGCGATATGATTCAACGGTAGGAACTGGAAGGCATATTTCTTCTTTCCTGTGGTATCGCAATGTACAACGACGTCTAAGTGAGTCTGATGACAGACCAAACTAACCTATGGTGCAGGAATCAGTCTATCACCCTTCTACGGCCTTATGAAATTTTTAGAGTTTTCTGTTGTACATGAAGTCCATGTATTCCCTTCGACTAAATTCATTTGTGAAAATTTTTAGTAGCATCCGTTGGTGGTGTGTTCCCAACATTCGGCCAGGCCGAACTTAACACGTTTAAGATGAATATGTGTGTATCCAAATTTCTGCACGCCCGAACTTAAACCTTTCTCAGCTCTTTACTTACTAGAGGCTTCAAAAGTCAAGATTTTTCGATAGAAGAGATCGGTTTATATGGCAGCTATACCAAAACATAGACCAATATGGCCCATTTACAATCGCAAACGACCTATACTAATAGCTAGTATCAAAATTTCAAGCGCCTAGCTTTATTCGCACGAACGTTAGAGTACTTTCGACAGGTGTACAGAAGGGCAAACGGCCGGACATGGCCACATCGACTTAGAATGTCAAGACAAACAAGAATATACACACCTCGTTGGTCAGGTCAAAGGGATTAGATGTTTACAAAGGGAATAACGAAATTAGCATACCCCCATCCTATCGTGGAGGTATAAAAAGAAGTAAATGTGAAAAGTAACATTGAAATTTTTATAACCTCCACCATAGGAGGAGGGTTTATAATTTCGTTATTCCGTTTGTTACACCTCCACTAAACAGTATCCACAAAATAAAACCAAATAGTTCCCAAAATTACTCACTACTGGGGTTATTTTTATACCCACCGCCGAAGGATAATGGCATATTCATTTTGTCATTCCGTTTTCAACTCATGGAAATATCCACTTCCGACGCTACAAAGTATATGTATTCTTGATCAGCGTAAAAATCTAAGACGATCTAGCCATGTCCGTCCGTCAGTCTGTTGCAATCACGCTACAGTCTTTAGCAATAGAGATATTGAGCTGAAACTTTGCACAGATTATTTTTTGGTCCAAAAGCAGTCTAGATTCGAAGATAGACTATATCGGACTATATCTTGATGTATCCCTCATATAGACCGATCCGCCGATTTAGGGTCTTAGGCCCCTAAAAGTCGCATTTATTAACCGATTTTGCTGAAATTTGGGACAGTGAGTTGTGTTAGGTCCTTCGACATCATTCGTCAATTTTGCTCAGATCGGTTCAGATTTGGATATAGCTGCCATATAGACTGATCCTTCGATTTAGGGTCTAAGGGGCCATAAAAGGCGCATTTATTGTCCGATGACGCCGGAATTTGGGAAAGTGAGTTGCGTTAGATCCTTCGAAATCTTTTGTTAATTTGGCACAGATCGGTCCTGATTTAGATATAGCTGCCATATAGACCGATCCTCCGATTTAGGGTCTTAGGCCCATAAAAGCCACATATACTATCCGATTTTGCTGAAATTTGTGAGAGTGAGTTGTGTTAGGCCCCACGACATCTTCCTTTAATTTGGCCCAGATCGGTCTAGATTTGGATATAGCTGCCATATAGACCGATCCTCCGATTTAGGGTCTTAGACCCATAAAAGCCACATTTATTATCCGATTTTGCTGAAATTTGGGAAAGTGAGTTGTGTTAGGCTCTACGACATTCTTCGTTAATTTGGCTTAGATCGGTTCTAATTTAGATATAGCTGCCATATAGACCGGTCCTCCGATTAAGGGTCACATTTATTATCCGATTTTGCTGAAATTTGGGACAGTGAGTTGCGTTAGGTCCTTCGACATCCTTCGTCAATTTGATCCAGATGGGTACAGATTTGGATATAGCTGCCATATAGACCGATCAACCGATTTAAGGTCTTAGGCCAATAATAGCCACATTTATCATCCGATTTTGGGACAGTGCGTTGTGTTAGGTGCTTCGACATCCTTCTTCAATTTCACTTAGATCGGTTCAGATTTGGATATAGCTGCCATATAGACCGATCTCTCGAATTAATGTTTTGGGCCCATAAAAGGCGCATTTATTGTCCGATGTTGCCGAAATTCGGGACAGAGAGTTAAGTAAAGCCCCTCCACAAATATTTGCAATTTGGTCTAGATCGATCAAGATTTGCATATAGCTGCCATACAGGCCGATACCTCGATTTAAAGTCTTGGCCAAAAAAAGGCGCATTTATAATACGATTTAACTGAAATTTGACACATTGACTTATGTTAGGCTTATCGACATCCATGTTGTATATGTCCAAATCGGATCATATTTGGATATAACAGCTATGGGACATAAGGTATGCAATTTTCATCGGATTTTGATGAAAGGTGGTTTACATATGTACCCGAGGTGGCGGGTATCCAAAGTTCGGCCCGGCCGAACTTAACGCCTTTTGACTTGTTTTAACTTCCAACAACTGTGGCAAGTATGGCCCAAATCGGTTCATTACCAGATATAGCTCCCATATGAATCGCTCTTGGATTTTGACTTTTTTGAGCTGTTAGAAAGCGCAATAATTACCCTATTTGGCTGAAATATTGCATGATTGGGTCTAAATAGCTTTATAAACTGATATAGCTGCAATATAAACCGATCTAATGATTTTATTTCTTGAGCCTATAAAGGGCGCAATTCTTATCGGATTTTGCTGAAATTTTGTACGACGACGTCCATTGTAGTGTAGTTTTTAACATCCCAGCCAAGTATGGCACCAATCGGTTTATAACTTGGTATAGCCCCAATAGCAAAGCAACTCTTACCCATTATCATTTGTTTGCCTATAAATAGATATGGGGCAAAGATCTTGACAAATGCTATCCCCATGGTGGAGTGTATATAAGATCCAGCCCGCCCGAGCTTAGCACGCTTTTACTTGTTATATCTGATCTGGGGACCAACACCTTTTCTGTATCATTGTATCTGCCATAGTAGCCCTCAAGTGAACTCACTCACCCATCAACCATATCATCTTAGTTACTAAAACTGCCGTTTGTCATCTAATACCTTAAAATCCTCCCCCTTATTCCTTCAAACACATAAGCAAATCGCTCTTTGTTTGCATAGCCGCACATCAACCTTTATCCTCATTACAGCGCATAGTTAAGCATTTTAAATTTCTTCAGCATGCATTACTCCGCACATGGCATTTGGCATTTGTGTCCCAAATGTACAATGACCATTGAATAAAGGACGAATTAGTTACGCACAATTATGCACATAATCAGACGGTAAATGAAGTTAATTGAAATCATTGCACAAATAACTGAAAATTGCTAAAAGCCACTTTGTGCGAAATCCAAAGTTCTTTAGCTTCACATGCTCATGCAATTTTGCGGGGTGAGATGTGATGCAAGTGAATTAAGCAGCAATTGTAAAATACATAAAGCGTTTGAGGCGCATTGGAAATAAGCCACCGTTTCACAGCATTTCACTAAACTATGCATGTCCCTTAAATTGTATGTGGTTAATTTGAGCACAACACAATGTAGTTGAGTTATTTAAATAAATTTTGAACAAAGCGACCATAAAGTATTCCTCCCATGAAACGAAATGCACAGAAATGCTAGTGTTTAGCTCCATTGCATTTAATGTTTGTGTAAAAACTCTATAATTTAACAAATAAGCATGCATGCGAACATAAGTACAACAACTGTAAAGTAGATATACAACAAGTTAAAGCGTGCTAAGTTCGGCCGGGCCGAATCTTATATACCCTCCACCATGGATCGCATTTGTCGAAATCTTTTCCCGGTATCTCTCTTTATGCAAAGGAAGAATATTGAATAAGAACTGCTATGCTATTGGAGCTATTTCAAGTTATAGTCCGATTCGGACCATAAGTGAATGCTGAACATTGTAGAACTCATTGTATAATATTTCAGTTCATTCTGATGAGAAATGCGCCATGTAGGGGCTTAAGAAGCAAAATTGGGAGATCGGTTTATATGGGAGCTGTCTCAAGCTATTGATCGATTCAGACCATATTGGACATTGAAAGTCATGAGAGAAGGCGTTGTACAAAATTTCTTCCAAATCGGAAGAGAATTGCGCCCTCTAGAGGCTCAAGAAGTCAAGATCCCAGATCGGTTTATATGGCAGCTATACCAAAACATTGACCGATTTGCGTCATACTTAGCATAGTTATTGGAAGTCATAAAAAAACACCTCATGCAAAATTTCAGCCAAATCGGAAATGAATTGCGCGCTCATTTGGCTCAAGAAGTCAAAATCCAAGATCGGTTTATGTGACAGCTATAGCAGATTATGAACCAATTTGAATCATACCTAACACAGTTGTTGGAAGTGATAAAAAAACACTACGTGCAAAATTTCAGTTAAATCGGATAAAAATAGCGCAAATCCTATCTAGGCGCTATTGTTATACGATTTGACTGCAATTTTGCACGTAGTGTTTTTTATCACTTCCAATATCTGTGTTAGGTATGATTCAAATCGGTTTATAATTTGGTATAGCTGTCATAAAATCTGATTTTAGATTTTGAGGCTCAGGTTATGGACCGATTTGAACGGTTCTTGACACAGTTGATGGATATCATAACAAAACATGTCGTGCAAAATTTCATTCCAATCGGATAAGAATTGCGCCCTCTAGAGGCTCAAGAATTCAAGACCCAAAATCGGTGTATATGGCAGCTACATCAAAACATGGACCGATATGGCCCATTTACAATCCCAACCGACATACACCAATAAGAAGAATTTTGGGCAAAATTTCAAGCAGCTAGCTCTACTCCTTCAAAAGTTAGCGTGTTTTCGACAGTCAGACGGACGAACGGACAGACGGCTTGTTCGACTTAAAATGTCACGACGATCAAGAGTATATATACTATATGGGGTCTTAGACGCATATTTCGAGGTGTTACAAACAGAATGACGAAATTAGTATACCCCCATTCTATAGTGGAGGGTATAACAAGTACGAACGTGCTAAGTTCACCCAGGCCGAATCTTATATACCCTCCACCATGGATCGCATTTGTCGAGTTCTATGCGCGGTATCTCTTTTTAGGCAATCAAAGAATTTAATGTTGAAAACCATAGTGGAAGCCATTAGGATATGATTTAGTCCATTCGTTTAAGAATTGTGCCTTGTATGGGCTCAAGAAACATAATCGGGAGATTGGTTTATATGGGAGCTGTATCAGGTTAAAGACCGATTGAACCATACTTAGCAAAGTTGTTGGAGGTCATATGGAAACTCGTCACGCCGAATTTCAGCCAAATCGGATAAAAATTGCGCCCTCTAGAGGTTTTAGATGTCAAGATCTCAGATCGGTTTATATGGCAGCTATTCCAGGTTATAGACCGATTTGACCCATACTTGGCATAGTTGTTGAAAGCCATAACAAAACACTGCTTGCAAAATTTCAGCCAAATCGAATGTAAATTGCGCCCTCTAGGGGCTCAAGAAGCCAAGAGATCCAAGATCGGTTTATATAGCAGCTATATCAGATTATGGACCGATTTGAACCACACCTAGCACAGTTGTTAGAAGTAATAACAAAACACGTCATGCCGAAGTTCAGGCAAATCGGTTAAGAATAGCGCTCTCTAGAGGCTCAGACTAAGTGTGAATATGGGCTATATGGGAATATATCTTGATATAGCCCCCATATAGACCGATCCGCCGATTTAGGGTCTTAGGCCCATAAAATCCACACTTATTATCCGATTTTGTTGAAATTTGGGACAGTGAGTTGTGTAACGCCCTTTGACATCCTACATCAATATTGTCAAGATCGGTCCAGATTTGGATATAGCTGCCATATAGACCGATCCAAAAATTAAGGGTCTTACGCTCATGAAAGCCACATTTATTATCTGATTTTGCGGAAATTTAGGAAAGTGAGTTGTGTTAGGCCCATCGACATCCTTCGTCAATTTGGTCCAGATCGGTTTAGATTTGGATATAGCTGCCATATAGGCCGTTAAACCAATTAAGGGTCTTAGGCCCATAAAAGACACATTTATTATGCGATTTTGCGGAAATTTAGGACAGTGAGTTGAATTAGGCCTGTTGTGAAAAATATATCTTTTTCAAACCACATCCAAATAGCTGACATGCATCAACTTCTTAACATTTTTCCTACCGGTCATCATCAACTATTCTCATTAAAATTACTCCAACAGCTTGTCATCAACTCATCGAACAAATACTTTTCTAACTATTTTAAATCTTCCAAGGCCAAACTGGTCATTATTATCATAAATAACATCATTATTAGCTTATTTCTAACTTCTCTAAACTATAACGCATTTCCATTTATTTTAAATTAGCTCTGCAATATGCATACTGATCTGCGTGGGCGTTCACATTACCCCTCTTGCCTGTTATGTGCATACTTATACTCCAGCAGCTTGTGCGTCGCCACCCCCTATTGCAGAGGCTAAGCATAGGCCTAGTTTGATATAGAGCGTAACAACAACCACATATCTGGGATTACAGAATAGCAGCACGCAGATCAATACACCTATGCATAATCACACGCACCTTAGTATTTTTGCATTACATTGCGAATGCATGTGCAACGATCAAACCATAGCTTGGGATTCCAATAAATAGATAGTTAATGACTCCCAACATCAAACATGCTGGAACTAAGTTTGATTGGACATGCATGCATTCGCCACATAAGTTGGTTTATTTTCATGTAACATATAATAATATGTACGATATATACATTTTCTATTAGATTTAAGGCCTTTTTAACTTTTGTTCTACTTTAAAACTCTCTCTTCTTTTTGGACCTTCAAGCGATCAACATCGATAAGTACTTTGGCTTATAAATTGTACAACCTTTTTCCAAACTTTGCTGTTTGAATAAATTAATTCTGTTCTAGCCCTTTTGTTTGAAAATAAGAAGTCACTTTGTCTTTTTTTGTACTGTGCATAGGCAAAAGGGAAAATTATCTCAACAAGGCCCTTCGACATCCTTCATCAATTTGCTCCAGATCGGTTTAGATTTGGATATATCTGCCTTATAGACCGATCTCTTGATTTAAGGTTTTGAGCCCATAAAAGGCAGATTTATTGTCCGATGTCGCCAAAATTTGGTACAGTGAGTTGTATTAAGACTTTCAATATCATTTTTCAAATTGGCCCAAACCGGTCCACATTTGGATATAGCTGCCATTTAGACCGATTTCTCGATTAAAGGTTTTGGGTTCATAAAAGGCACATTTATTGTCCGACGTCGCCGAAATTTTGGGCAGTGAGTTGTGTTTGGCTCTTCGATAGTTTTCTGTAACTTGGCTCAAATCGGTCCAGATTTGGATATAGCTGCCACATAGACTGATATCTCGTTTTAAAGTCATTGCCCCATTAAAGGCGCATTTATATTCCGATTTCACTGAAATTTGACACAGTGACTTATGCTAGGCATTGCGACAGCCCTGTCGTTTATGGTTTGTATCGAAGCATAGTAATTCCTATCCATTATTCTTTGTTTACATAAAAAGAGATACCGGGCAATGAACTCGACAAATGTGATCCATGGTGGAGGTTACATCAGATTCGGCCAGGCCGAACTTAACACGATTTTACTTGGTTCTGGGACAAATGCGATCCATGGTGGAGGTTACATCAGATTCGGCCAGGCCGAACTTAACACGATTTTATTTGTTTCTGGTGTTCTCTTCAAGATGGGAACCTAGGCGTTTGGAGTCATAGGCGGACACGCTAATCACTGCGCTACGATGGTCTTCAAGCCCTAAACCCATAGCAGGCGCTTTAATTAACCGATTTCGCTGATATTTGAAAATTGAGTTGTATTATGCAGACATATCCATTTTATTCACACATAACCACTTTATAGACCAATCTTCCGGTTTAGGGTTTTACTCGATTTTTCTCACATTTCTGGGCACCAGAACCAAATGTGATCCCTATCGGTTCATTTTGGGATGTAACTAAGAATTTAATAACTGTAGTGGGTATTAAAAAATTTGACACGGCCTAATTTATACTCCGAATATGCTAAATAGTGGTTGGTACAAAAACTAACCCATAAATATTTGTAAGTTCAACTGAAAACGTTGCAATTCATCAAATCATCGAAGCCTCATCCCTTTTCCTCGTGCCAAGAAATTCCACTCTCAGCTGTTCAACACGCACCATGTTTCCGACTTCCTTTGCGTGTAACCAATTCCTGGCGTTTTTTTGATTCACAATATCAAGAGTTAAGTGGTAGCTGAAAAAGGAAAGTTTTCTGCCACGACAACAGGTTGTACTTGAGTGAGTTGAGTAGAGGTGTTTGCGAATTTCTTCATTCAACTTGGCTCAGTTAAAACACATGTAATATTTATTACAGCCAAACCACTATCATCATGCGAACAGTTGGTGCTTGTTATTCACCTGAACGCCAACGCTGATTGCGTCGAACAAAAGTGCTAATAGCTATGTGGGGCAGGCCATGCAGTCAAGCAGCCAGACAGCCAAAGTGAGGCACCTACGCCTACACCTTTCCACACTTCTAAGCGATTTCTATTAAATTAATATACTGTCATCATGATAAGCAGTTAGACGCGTGTTTCATGTCTGGCCATCGGTTGTTGAAGTTGTTCGTTGTTCGTTGTTTTTTCTCTCGTAGGCAGACTTGTTCGCTTCACTGGTTGCTCAGTTGGTGGTATGCCAAAAACAGTTGTTTTGGCTAAATTGTTGGTGAAACTCCTCCAAAAAGTAATTTGCATAATGTTCTTTCCATGCTTGATTATATTTTTCGTGGCAACAGGTGTTTCTCCATGCACCTGAAGTGTATAAAGGAGGTGGGTGTAACACATTCTGTGGAAGTATTTGTCTCATTGTTTTATGGTGCATGCAACATCATAGGCGACTACTGACACAGAAAAAGTAGGCATTTTTATTAAAGATTCATAAGGGAATTTATTTCATTTTACTTAAATGGTGTATTTTAGGGATGTGACAAAGCCTGCTATAAGAACTTTGACGAAACTGGATTTTCATGGATTTTTTGTTCGGTATGTAGGAATTACAAAGTTTCGTCTTTGGTATTACAACAAAATATCATCAAAATTACATTTTCTGGCCAAATTGTATCAGATTTTGATACAAACGATTCCTTTGAATTTTGACAGACGGACCAACAGATGGACGGACATGGCTAGATCGTCCTAGATTTTACGAAGATGAAGCATATATAACTTTATAGGGTCGGAAAAGGATATTTTTGGATGTGTGGCAAACGGTATGACAAAATAAATATACCCTCCTCCTTCGGTTCTGGTTATAGATATTTATACCCACCACCGACGGATGGGGGTATATTCATTTTGTCATTCCGTTTGCAACACATCGAAATATCCATTTCCGACCCTATAAAGTATATATATTCTTGATCAGCGTAAAAATCTAAGACGATCTAGCCATGTCCGTCCGTCTGTCCGTCTGTCTGTTGAAATCACGCTACAGTCTTCAAAAATTGAGATATTGAGCTGAAACTTTGCACAGATTCTTTTTTTGTCCATAAGCAGGTTAAGTTCGAAAATGGGCTATATCGGACTATATCTTGATATAGCTGCCATATAGACCGATCCGCCGAGTTAAGGTCTTAGGCCAATAAAAGCCACATTTATTATCCGATTTTACTGAAATTTGGGACGGCGAGTTGCATTAGGCCCTTCAACATCCTCCGTCAATATGGTTTAGATCGGTTCAGATTTGGATATAGCTGCCATATAGACCGATCCTCAAATTTAGGGTCTAAGGCCCTTAAAAGCCACATTTATTATCCGATTTTGCCGAAATTTGGGACAGTGAGTTGTGTTGGGCCCTTCAACATCCTCCGTCAGTCCAGATTTAGATCGGTCCAGATTTAGATATAGCTGCCATATAGACCGTTCCTCAAATTTAGGGTCTTAGGCCCATAAAAGTTGCATTTATTATCCGATTTTGCTGAAATTTGGGACAGTGTGCTATCTTTGGCCCTCCGACGTCCTCCGTCACTTTGGCTCAGATCGGTCCAGTTTTGGATATAGCTGCCATGTAGACCGATCCTCAAATTTAGGGTCTTAGGTCTATAAAAGCCACATTTATTAACCAATTTTGCTGAAATTTGGGACAGTGAGTTGTCTTAGACCCTTCGACATCCTCCGTCAATATGGCTTAGATCGATTTGGATATAGCTGCCATATAGACCGATCTCTCGGTTTTAGGTTTTGGGGCCATAAAAAGCGAATTTATTATCTGATGTTACCGAAATTGTGGACAAAGAGTTAAGTTAAGCCCCTTCACATATTTCTGCTATGGGACATAAGGTATGAGTTTTGCACTGGATTTTGACGAAAGGTGTTTTACATATATACCCGAGATGGTGGGTATCCAAATTTCGGCCCGGCCGAACTTAACGCCTTTTTTCTTGTTTTTTCATAATTAGGCTAAACAATTTTATAGTAGCCCTCGTACTTCTAATTACTGTATGTAGATAGGTTTGCGTTGCACAAAAGCCAAATCGGACCAGGTTTAGTTATAGCTCGCACTTTTCCCACACCCCCGTTTAGAATTCTTAACCTACACCCCGTTTTGAGTTAGTTTTCCTTTCGTAGTTAACTATATAGACAACACTTAAGCGATTTCAATTTAAACAATATCAATTCATTTACCCATTTACCGTTAAAAAAAAAAAATCTTTTACCTGGAATTCATTTACTGATTGATGCCCTTTTATGGCGACATACATTGCGGTAAATTTCACATTAAGAAGTCGTTAAAATCGCTTTAACATCCATTCATTTTATAATGCTTTAAAATGATTATCATTCGCATTCACTTCCGTGCGTAAACAAATCATTGCAGTTGTGAATATAAATTGGCTACAGCAACTCTTTCCACACTTCTCTCCTCAGGCTGTGAATTATTGCCAATATTAATGGCAATCACATTATTGTCAACCAATTCATATGTGTGTGTGGCATTTGTCCCCACATTTTTGTGGATAAATTCCATAATTATGGATATAAAATATTATAGAGTCAAATAAAGTTTAATATTAAATTTGGAATTATTGAATATAAATAATTTTTACAATTTGAAGTCTTTATGTTGATATTTGTATAAATAGAGAATATACATATGGAGATTTTATTTAACGGGCCAAATTAATGCGCCTTATATGGGTACAAAACCTTAAATCAAGAGATCGGTCTATATGGCAGATATATCCAGATTTGGACCGATCTGAGCCAAATTGAAGAAGAATGTCGGCCTAACACAACTCAATGTCCCAAATTTCGGCGACATTGGATAATAAATGCAGCTTTTATGGGCGCAAGACTTTAAAGCGAAAAATCGGTCTATACGGCAGCTATATCTAAATCTAGATAGATATGGGCCAAATTGAAGAAGAATGTCAAAGGGCCTAACACAACTCACTGTCCCGAATTTCGGCAAAATCGGATAATAATTGTGGCATTTATGGGCCTAAGACCCTAAATAGGCGGATCGGTCTATATGGCAGCTATATTCAAATCTGGACCGCTCTAAGCCAAATTGAAGAAGGATGTCACAAGGCCTAACACAAATCACAGTCCCAAATTTCGGCGAAATCGGATAATAAATGTGGCTTTTATGGGCCAAAGCCCCAAATCGGCGGATCGGTTTATATGGCAGCTATATCTTAATCTAGACCGATCTGAGCCAAATTGAAGAATGATGTCGCAGGGCCTAACGCAACTCACTGTCCAAAATTTCAGCAAAATTGGATAATGAATGTGGCTTTTAAGGGCCTAAGACCCTAAATCGAAGGATCGGTCTATATGGCAGCTAAATCCAAATCTGGACCGATCGAAGCCAAATAAAAGAAAGCTATCGAAGGGCCTAAGGCAACTCACTGTCCCAAATTTCGGCTTCATTGGACAATAAATGCCCCTTTTATGGACCCAAGACCCTAAATCGAGAGATCGGTCTATATGGCAGCTATATCCAAATCTGGACCGATCAGAGCCAAATTGAAGAAGGCTGTCGAAGGGCCTAACACAACTCAGTCTCCCAAATTTCGGCGAAATCGGATAATAAATGTGGCTTTTATGGGCCTAAGACCCTAAATCGGAAGATCGGTCTATATGACAGCTATATCTAAATCTAGACCGATCAATGCTACATTGAAGTAAGATGTCGAAGTGGCCTAACGCAACTCAATGTCCCAAATTTCGGCAAAATCGGTTAATAAATGTGGCTTTTATGGGCCTAAAACCCTAAATCGGAGGATCGGTCTATATGGGGGCTATATCAAAATTTAGTCCGACATAGCCCATCTTTCGAGCTTAACCCGCTAATGGAGAATCTATACAAAGTTTCAGCTCAATATTTCCATTTTTAAAGACTGTAGTGATTTCAACAGACAGACGGACATGGCTAGATCGTATTAGATTTTTAGGCATATCAAGAATATATACACTTTATGGGATTTGGAAATGGATATTTCGATGTTTTGCAAACGGAAGGACAAATTGAATATGCTCCCATCCTTCGGTGGTGGGTATAATTAATTAAATGTAATCTATCATTACAACACTGACGGGCCCTGGTAGCGAGCTCGTATTACTTATATGAGGGTCGTGGGATCGATATCCACCAGAGGCCTTGGTCTGTCGCTACTGTGGTATCACAATGAACTTCCCATTGGGGATAGCTGGACACCACACAGACCGGAACATAGACTTCCGATCTGTGTGGTGCTTATTGCTGTCACGAAAAGCTGCGAGCTACCGAACGCGTCCACAGGATGCAAATGCCCCATACGGAGAAGCTACAACGGCAGTCGCGGACCATCAGCGGTATCGAGAGGAGAGTCTCAGTGAGAGGACGGGCGGCACCGGCTCTTGCACAAATTCCGACCCTACAAGGTATATATATTTCGGATCGTCGTAAAATTCTAAGACGATTTAACATGACCGTGTGTCTGTCCGTCTGCTGTCATCACTCTAGAGCCCCCAAAAATTTAGATGTTGAGCAGATACGTCTTTTTGGTGTAAGCTTAAACGGGCCAAATCGGACTATATTTGGATATAGCTGCTATATATACCGATCTGCCGATAAAAGGTCTGAAGCTCATAAATGCTTTGTTTTTTATCCGATTTCGCTGAACAGTGAGTAGTTTTAGGCCTCCCAACATGAGACCCATATATGGCTCACATCGGACTATATTTAAATATAGTTGCCATATAGATAAAGGGTCCTAAGCCTATACAAGAATTATTAATCACCCTATTTCGATGAAATTTGAAACAGCGGGTTAGCTTCAGCCTTCCGACATCTAACCTAAATGTGGTTCAAATCGGACTAAAATTAGATATAGCTGTCATATAGACCGATCTGACGACAAAGGGTCTTTAGCCCATCAAAGCTTTATTAATCACCCTATTTCGCTGAAATTTTAAAAAGCGAGTTAACTTAAGCGTCCCGAACTCTGACCTACATATGATTCAGATCGGACTATATTCAGATATATCTGCCATATAGACCGATAACTCGAAAAAGGGTCTGAAGGCCATAAAAGCTTTATTTTTTATCCGATTTCGCTGAAATTTGGATCACCGCGCATGTTTAAACCTCCCAACATCCGACTCAAGTATGGTACATATCGGACTATATTTAGATATAGCTGCCATATAGACCGATCTGCCGATAAAGGGTCTAAAGGCCATAAAAGCTTTTTTTATTACCCGATTTCGCTGAAATTTTAAACAGTGAGTAGGTTAGGACCTCCCTATATCCGACCTAAATATGGTTCTGATCGGACTATATTTAGATATAGCTGCCATATAGACCGATCTGCCGATAAAAAGACCAATATGCTGTTCTACAAAATAGAATAATGACATGTATATTAGACGACTCAATGTCTGTGCCGAATTTGGGTGCTTATATTATCCTATTGTCACAGGATTGTGACGAAATGGGGTTTACATATATACCCGAGTTGCTGGGTATCCAAAGTTCGGCCCGTCGAATTTAATGCCTTTTTAATTGTTTTTTCACTCCTTCGAAAGTTAGCGTGCTTTAGACAGACGGATGAATGGACATGACTAGATCGACTTAAAATGTCAGAGCGAATATTTCGAGGAGTTACAAACAGAATGACGAAATGAGTATATCTCTATCCTATGGTGGAGGGTATAATAATGCGGTCATTTGTTAACCGATTCACTCAAAATTTGGTAGGAGGGATTTTCTTATGACTCTCGGCATTACTGGCGAATTTCATAGAAATCGGTTCTTCTTGTGGGTTGTTGCAAAATGTCGACTACCACAATATCTGAGGAGTTTGATCGGATTCACTTGGGATTTATGTATGTTCATTCAACTTTGAATAATTTGCAACAATGTGGTCGTTTGTCCCAAAAAGCTGCACATGTAATTCTGTCATTTTATTCACTACCGAATTCTATCAAATATTGGTTCAGAATTAACTACCGCTCTCAATTTTCTAGTCTTCACTGCCCGATTTTTGGCTTTCCTAACAGATTTTACTTTATTTCATTATATTTTTCAAGCTACGGCCTGAATTTTACTTACTGAGCCTATGAAATCCATTCATTGTTATTGTATAGTGTTACTTAAAATACTTCAAAGGTAATTAAAATAAAATTAATTTTCGTTTTCAATAATGTTTGTCCTTTTCATAACAGCCTTCTTTGCCAGCATCTAGATGCCCCAATTTTTCGCCATTCTTTCGCAAAATACCTTTGCCTTGCAATTACAATTCGTTTTTCGCAAAATTATCCATCCATCGTTACAAAAATGCCATTAACATGATAAAACATTTTTGCAAAATGCTAACAATGACACAAAGCCAAACTTTTCCAACGACCTCCATACCTGGTTATTGAGCTCCGACCATGATTCATTTAATTTTTGGCATCACTGCCAAATGTTGCCTGCAAAAAGAGAAAATCTATTTAAAATCTCATTTCATTACAAGAACTTAATTTGCTACAAACACCGCCCTTTAAACCTGTGCCGGCCCCCCACAATCCACAATTCTAAGCTGCTGCTGGATTTGTGATAACGTGGCATTTCACTTCACTCGGCTGGAAATGGAGCTGTCTATTGGGGGCAGATTCCAGCGCAGCGCTAATTATCGGTCAATTATCAGCAAAACTTGAAAAAGGAATCTTCTGAAAATTATAAACGACAAACAGTTCGCATCCATAAGAGGGCGAAGAAGGAAGCGTTGGAGGAAAGCTAGAAAATAAAATAAAAGAAATACCAAAAAACCCAAAAATAAGCAACCCACTGCCATAGATGGGGAGAGAGAAAGGTTTTGCTGATAGAAGTGGTCAGAGGCGTAGGTTGTTAATAATAATGATGGGTACTTAAGGTACTTTAACAAAAAACTGAAACTAAATATGAAGAAATTTTACATCTGAATAAAGATTCAACGATATAAATTTTCTTAAAATCAAGTTTCTGTGACATATTTTTTGAAAACCAATTTTTTGCAAAATTTTTCACGAAATCTATATTACCAAGAAACTTTCAATGAACATGGTTAGGTTAGGTTAGGTTTAAGTGGCAATCTGCCATCAGTAGACGTTTTCGTCCATTGTGATACTTCAGGAACAGGAGAAGGAAGATGCCTTCTAGTTCCTACCGTTGAACCATCCAGATCGCTTTAAAAAGCCCAATAACTTGTGAATGTTCACATCCGCTAAATCAGAGAGATTCTCAAAGAAGATAAGAGAGAAGAGATGATCAAACGTTCACTGACCCGGTTGATAAGGCTAACCTGTTGGCTGATATATTTGCAGGGTACTCTGCCCTGTCGGATAGCAATCAACCACTCCCCTAAATCGAAAATGTATCTGGCATCATGCCCCAAATATTTTTTCGAACTCGTGGAGTTAAAAAAGTTCTCGACAGTCTAGACGTAAATAAATCCCAGGGCCCGGATGGCATATCAACACTTGTCTTACGCAAGTGTTCTTCGACGCTCGCTCGTCCATTATGCAACCTTTTCAACCTTGCCTACAGTGCGGGAGTCTTAACGGCGCGTTGGAAGGTTGCGAACGTTCAGCCAATAACCAAGTAGAGTGAGGCAAACAACCCTGCGAACTATCGGCCAATTGCGATATGCTCCGCTCTCTCCAAGATCATGGAGAGCATGGTTAATCACCATCTTTTGAGGTATTTAGAGTCTAATGGCCTTCTTAGCGATCAATAGTATGACTCCCGCAGAAATCGCTCTACGGGCGACCTCAAGGCACATCTGTCGCAACGTTGGAGTCGCTCAATCCACCAATTTGGTGAGAGTAAGGTTGTGGCTCTGGATATCTCCAAGGCATTTGATAGGGTCTGGCACGGTGCACTACTATCAAAGCTTGTCGCATTTAGTGTCGGTATTGGCTTCGTTCGATTTATTTCGAGCTTTCTCCGAGATCGCAATATTCGAGTCGTTATAGATGGGTTCTCATCCAATGCGCATAAATTGATCGCAAGTGTACCCCAGGGCTCTGTGCTTTCTCCTTCTCTTTTTCTTATTTTTATCAACGATCTGTTGGGTCAGACATCAAATCCGATCTACTCATTTGTGGATGGCAGTAATCTCTGTCATTCGTACTCATTCGACCATAGGCCGAGTCCTCTAGAGATTGAGAGCAAGAGGTAGGTTATAGACGATACACTCTGGCAGGATTAGTTGGCTATTTCTGAGTGGGGTCGAATGAATCGAAAAGTTTTAAATGCAGAGAAAATTCAATGCTGCTTGTTGTCACACAAACGACCCATTACCATCATCTTTGTCGATCAACGGTGTAGATGTTCAGCAATCAGAAGCTCTTTATGTTCTGGGCATGAGAATACAAAGTGATGTCCGTTGGGCTAAACATGTATTCGAAGTGTCCAAAGAAGCATTCAAGTGTTTAGGCTTCCTTAAACGGTGTAAGAATTACTTCAATCCTTCTGATCTTCTTAACATCTACACCACTTTCATAAGTCCGAAAATGGAGTACAATTCACATGTATGGGCTGGAGCTTCAAAATCATCCCTGGAGCTACTGGACTGTGTACAAAGAAGAGCGATGATTGGGGACAGTGGGGTATCCAAAGCTATTGCCTCCCTTCATCATTGTCGCAATGTGGGTTGTTTGGCGCTGTTCTATCGGTACTTTCTGATATTCGTCTTCTCATTCCTGATGTAAGGATGTATGTCAGGGCTACCGGACATTCCAGGAACTCACACCCGCTTCTAATTGATTGGCCAACAGACCGCACAATGCATTATAGAGAGAATTCTTTTTTCGCCCGAACCGTTCGTTTGTGGAATCGACTTCTGGATAATATTTTTCCCACCCACTTTGACATCCAAAGATTTAAGGCAAATGTCAATAAACATTACATCCTTTTCCCCCCCTCCAATTCCTAATTTCGCCACGCCAACGCAATGGATTGCATTCATAGGGAACATCCCCTGCATGTTGGCTGACAGAAAAAAAAAAGTGAAAATCTAAAGTGGAACTCCTTCTGACTGCTAGTGCGGGACACACACACAGAATGTGTTCTATAGTCTCTTCGATGTCCCTACAGTTTCGGCAAAAGTCGTTATGGCAACCTTCAGTCAGTTAGCATGTTTTCCGATTAGACAGTGACCTGTCATGGCGGACACAATGACTGAGATGTCTGTTCTAGCCAGTGATAGCAAAGCGGTAGACCTATTCAAGTCTAGATAAGGCCACATAGTTTTGGAATGCTCACAGCCCCCTCCCTTAACCTCACGGCAGTGGACGCTGCAATTTGTCTAGCCATACTCTCCAGAGGCATAAGATGAAGCATTAAATTTAGTGCATCAGATGGTGTCGTCCTCATTGCGGCTGTGATGCACAAACAAGTCATCCTTTGGATTCGGCTAAGTATTGAGCAGAAGGTGGACTTTTGAAGCGTCGTCCACCAGAACACAACACCATATAGCATAATAGATCTGACAACTGCAATGTATACCCAATGCATGACACGCGGTCTAAATACCTAACTTTTGCCAAAGGCTTTCTTGCAGGTGGCTTTTCTTGCCCTTTCCAAAATGTTGAATTTTAAGTACAATTTCCAGTCCAGCAAAACACCCAGGTATTTTGCGCTTTCTGTAAATGAAACACTCTCTCCACCCAAGAAGACAGGTTCCACTGTAGGCAACTTGTATCTCCTGCTGAAAAGAACTACTTTTGTCTTATAGCCAGACCACTTTTGGTAGCCCATGTTGCTGTTGCACGAAGAGCTTCCTGAAGTATATCACTTAGAGAGCTGGGAAACTTTCCCCTAACCGCAATTGCCACGTCATCAGCATACGCGACCACTTTTACACCTTTTTCTTTCAGAGACAATAATGTATTGTTAATAGCTATATTTCAAAGTAGAGGAGACAGTATACCTCCTTAAGAAGTACCTCTGCTGACCCATCTTCTTAGATCCACAGATCCCAAGCCTGCCGTAATGCAACTTTTAGTAAGTAAACTGTCAGAGTTGATACCTAGAAACTCCAACTCCTTCATGATTGACGTCGTTCTTACTTTAATTAAAGCATCTTCAATGTCAAAAAATGCTACCATTGTATATTCCTTGACAGCGAGAGAACCCTCTATGTAGCCGACTAGGTCGTGAAGGACTGCTTTTGCCTTTACTATATGCATGCTGCTGCCGCGACAGGCGATCTCAAGGGATTTTTGCCCTAAGATATGTCTCCATCAATCTCTCAAGAGTTTTCAGCATAATAGGACGAACATCTTTCGCCTTCGTGTGGTAGGGTTTTTCTGCTTTCGAAATGAAAAAGACCTTCGTGTCCCTCCACCCCATAGGTATATATGACATTCTGATACCAGCAGAGTATATCTCCCTAAGCCAGGGAACCAGTCTATCAGACACAGCTTGTAATTCAACCGGTGATACATCATCATGGCCTGGCGACTTAAAGGAGTCGAGAATTCTTATCGCCCAAAGGATTTGCGACTCAGACACAATTTCCCTAATGGCCTCCGACGAATGCATATCAGTGACAACCTCTTATGGCGCCACATTGTCCATTGGAGAATTTCCCGGGAAATGTGTATCAACGAGTAGTTCTGCTGTTTACTCACTGGATATTGTCCATACATTCTCTGACTTCTGGATATAACCCAGCGTAATAGGTCTGGAGGACAGAATATTCCTTATTATACCCACCACCGAAGGATGGGGGTATATTCATTTTGTCATTCCGTTTGCAACACATCGAAATATCCATTTCCGACCCTATAAAGTATATATATTCTTGATCAGCGTAAAAATCTAAGACGATCTAGACATGTCCGTCCGTCTGTCTGTTGAAATCACGCTACAGTCTTTAAAAATAGAGATGTTGAGCTGAAATTTTGCACAGATTCTTTTTTTTGTTCATAAGCAGGTTAAGCTCGAAGATGGTCTATATCGGACTATATCTTGATATAGCCCCCTTATAGACCGATCCGCCGATTTAGGGTCTTAGGCCCATAAAAGCCACATTTATTATCCGATTTTGCTGAAATTTGGTACAGTGAGTTGTGTTAGGCCCTTCGACATCCTTCGTTAATTTGGCTTAGATCGGTCCAGATTTGGATATAGCTGCCATATAGACCGATCCTCCGATTTAGGGTCTTAGGCGCATAAAAGCCACATTTATTATCCGATTTCGCTGAAATTTGGGACAGCGATTTGTGTTAAGCCCTTCGACTTCCTTCGTTAATTTGGACCAGATCGGTACAGATTTGGATATAGCTGCCATATAGACCGATCCTCCGATTTAGGGTCTTATGCCCACAAAAGCCACATTTATTATCCGATTTTGATGAAATTCGGGACAGTGAATTGTGTTAGGCCCATCGACATCCTTCGTCAATTTCACTCAGATCGGTCCAGATTTGGATATAGCTGCCATATAGACCAATCCTCCGATTTAGGGTCTTAGGCCCATAAAAGCCACATTTATTATCCGATTTTTCTGAAGTTTGGGACAGTGAGTTGTCTTAGGCCCTTCGACATCTGTCTTCAATTTGGCCTAGATCGGTTCAGATTTGGATATAGCTGCCATATAGACCGATTTCCTGATTTAAGGTTTTGGGCCCATAAAATGCTCATTTATTGTCCGATGTCGTTGAAATTCGGGACAGTGAGTTAAATTAAGCCGCTAGACATAGTTTTGCAATATCGCACAGATCGGTCCAGATTTGGATATAGCTGCCATAGATACCGATATCTAGGTTCTAGGTTTTGGGCCATAAAAGACGCATTTATTGTCTGATGTCGCTGAAATTTGAGACAGTGAGTTTAGTTAGGCTCTTCGACGTACTTCTTCAATTTTGCCTAGATCGGTCAAGATTTGAATATAGCTGCCATATAGACCGATCTCTCGGTTTAAGGTTTTGGGCCCATAAAAGAGGCATTTGTTGCCCGATTTCGCTTAAATTTGGGACAGTGCTTTGAGTTAGGCTCTTCGACATTTTTATGCAACTTGGCCCAAATCGGTCCAGATTTGGATATAGCTGCCATGTAGACCGATATTTCGATTTAAGGTCTTGGCCCCATAAAATTCGCATTTATAATCCGATATGACTGAAATTTGACAAAGTCTTATGTAAGGCTTTTCGACATCCGTGTCTTATGTGGTTCAGATCGGTTTATTTTTAGTTATATCTACTGTACTTATTAGTATTTGGTCCAAATCGGAAAATATTTTGATATAACTGATATGGGACATAAGTTATGAATTTTTCACCGAATTTTGATGAAAGGCGGTTTACATATATACCCGAGGTGGTGGGTATTCAAAGTTCAGCCCGGCCGAACTTAATGCCTTTTTACTTGTCCTAGATTTGATTTGTTCTGAGCCTTTCTAAGCTCGCCCTTATATCTTCTTAGCTCAGCCTTATAGATGTCCCAATCGTATGGTGCTCTTGTGGCTTTTGCTCTGTTATATACTTTTTAGCAGTCCTTCCTTAGACCAACTAGGTCTGGGGTCCACCATGGCGGTCGCTGGTTTGACACTAGGACATGCTGACACAAGCGAGTCATTCAGGGCCTTCGTGATCCGCTGTTTTGATTTTTTTTAATTAAATTTAAACAAAAACCATAAGTTATATAAAGTTTTTTTTTTATATTTTTAATTTTATTATTTAATTTAAATTAATGTTCCCCTCATTTTATTTCAACAATTTCTTTGCGATTCACTTCCACGCTTTATAGTGCACTGCTGATGATGTTCTTTGATTGCGATTACTATGACGATTGCTGCTGTATCTGTTGCCGATGCCACTGCTGTTGCCAGTTTTGTCCAGTTCGCTTACTTCTGATTATTTTGTAATTGTTATAAATGAAGGTAAATCTGGGCACACACATCGTTTTTTGGCCAAAACCTACAGAGATCAACCAAAAACACATTGGATATGGGGAAAAAAAAAAATCGTCAAAATCATCTTCTTTCTCATGGCATTGTTGTTGTGTGTGTGTGTGTGCGAATCTTTTACCATTGTTTTTAAAGTCCATCTCAGTGTTGACTTTTGTATCAAAAACTAATTTCCCGTAGCATTTCCTGTCTTTTGTTATTTCAGATGTAATTACCTGTTAAACGCAAGTGAAATTTCTCTGAAAACCTTTAAAAGAGATGTGTCGACAAATGACATATACTTAGAGAAGATGGCAGGAAATTTTGTGTAGCAAACAGTTATAAAGAGAAAATGTGATGAATTGCTGAAGAGAAATAAATTTCAAACAACTTTTAAATTTTAAAACAGTAATTTAGGAGCTTGAGAGTTGGGAAAATGTCTTCCTTGTCCAGCTCATCAAACTTAAAGGGTAAGAATTGCAACAAGGACATTTTGATTTTTTAGCAACTTTTTGCTTTCATTTGAATACTAGATGGGCCGGGCCCGCTCTGCTGCGCCTTATTTTACTTAATATGGAACAAAACTTTCCTAGGAACGCTCATTTTCGACAATTAAAAAAGGGGGAAAATTGGTCCCGAAAGTGGGTATCAATTCTTGCTCTACCCCCCAATTTCCTTCATTTAATCTCCACATTGACATGGTCGGTAAATATGCCCGATTTAGGGATATTTTGGAGAGTAAGGTGCTCCCCCAATCACTAAGCCCCGAAAATACATCAGTAACATGCTCTATTCTCATATATTTGAACCCCATATTGTCATTGGCCTCAAAACTGGATATCAAATTCGTTTTCTAATCTCAAATACCCATAAACTCCTCATTGAAAAAGCCAGCAAATATGTCCGGTTTAAAGTATGGGCCCTAAAAACTATGAATATCGAGCTCCACTCTCTTGAAGACCCAAATTGTCTTTGTGAGCAAATACGTCCTACTTGGGGGTTGTTATGGTGGTGGGACGACCCTTAGACAGTCGGTCCCGAATGTTGATCTCAGTTTAATGGTCTACTCCCAATTACCCTTCATTTGAGCTCCATTTTTCATAGTCGGCCAACATGACCGGCTTGGGGGGTGTTTTGGGGGATAGGGCAGCGACTCAGTAATTTGGCTTTGAAAATTTATATCAGATTCGTGTTCTACTCTAAAAATACCTCTTATTTGGGCCTCATATTGCAATGGTCAGCAAATACTTCCTATTTGGGTGGTGTTAGGGGGGTGTAGTGGCCCCATAGACTCTTTTCCACGAAGATTGATATCAGATTCGTGCTTTACGTCAAAATACCTTTCATTTGAGCCCGATATTGCCATGGTCGTAAATTTGTCTTTTTTGGCGTATTCTACACTCAAATACCTTTCATTTATCCATATTGCCATGGTCAGTAAATAAGTCCTCTTTGGTGGGTGTTTTGGGGGAAGGGGTGGACCACCAGAAACTTTGTCCCAAATTTGGATATCAGATTCGTATTTTACTCGCAAATGCCTTTCATTGAGTCCCATATTGCCACGGTCGGTAAATATGTCCGATTTAAGGGTGTTTTGGGAGTTGGGGTAGTCCCCCCAACACTTGGTCCGACAATTGGATATCAAATACGTTTTTATACCCTCCGACCATATGATGGGGATCTACTAATTTCGTCATTCTGTTTGTAACACCTCGAAATATGCGTCTAAGACCCCATAAAGTATATATATTCTTGATCGTCGTGACATTTAAGTCGATCTAGCCATGTCCGTCCCGTTCGTCCGTCCGTGTGTCTGTCGAAAACACTCTAACTTTCAAAGGAGTAAAGGTAGCCTCTTGAAATTTTGCACTAATACTTCTTATTGGTGTAGGTCGGTTGCGATTGTAAATGGGCTATATCGGTCCATGTTTTGCTATAGCTGCCATATAAACCGATCTTGGATCTTGACTTCTTGAGCCTCTAGAGGGCGCAATTCTCATCCGATTTGACTGAAATTTTGCACATAGTGTTTTAATATCACTTCTAACAACTGCGCTAAGTATGGTTTAAATCGGCCCATAACCTGTTATAGCTGCCATATAAACCGATCTTGGGTCTTGACTTCTTGAGCTTTTAGAAGGCGGAATTCTTATCCGATTTGATTGAAATTTTGCAAGTAGTGTTTTGATATCGCTTCCAACAACTATACGAAGTATGGTCCAAATCGGTCTATAACCTGATATAGCTGGCATATAAACCGATTTGGGGTCTTGACTTCTTGAGCCTCTAGAGGGCGCAATTCTCATCCGATTTGACTGAAATTTTGCACATAGTGTTTTGATGTCACTTCCAACAACTGTGTGAAGTATGGTTCAAATCAGTCTATAACCTGATATAGCTGCCATATAAACCGATCTTGGGTCTTGACTTCTTGAGCCTCTAGAGAACGCATTTCTCATCCAATTGACTGAAATTTTGCACATAGTGTTTTGATGTCACTTCCAGCAACTGTGTGAAGTATGGTTCAAATCGGTCTATAACCTGATATAGCTGCCATATAAACCGATCTTGGGTCTTGACTTCTTGAGCCTCTAGAGGACGCATTTCTCATCCAATTTGACTGAAATTTTGCACATAGTGTTTTGATATCACTTCCAGCAACTGTGTGAAGTATGGTTCAAATCGGTCTATAACCTGATATAGCTGCCATATAAACCGATCTTGGGTCTTGACTTCTTGAGCCTCTAGAGGGCTCAATTTGACTGAAATTTTTCACGTAGTGTTTTTGATATCAGTTTCAACAACTGTGTAAATTATGGTTCAAATCGGTCCATAACCTGATAGAGGCTGCTATATAAACCGATCTTGGGTCTTGATTTCTTGAAACTTTTAGAAGGCGCAATTTTGCACGTGGTGTTTTGGTATCACTTCCAACATTTATGCGAAGTATGGTCCAAATCGATCCATACCCTGATATAGCTGACATAGAAACCGATCTTGGGTCTTGACTTCTTGAGCCTCTAGAGAGCGCAATTCTTATCCGATTTGGCACAGATTTTGTGCCAAACGGCTTTTCCCATGGCCTTCAACATACGTGTCCAATATGGTCTGAATCGATCTATAGCTTGGCACAGCTCCCATATAAACCGATCTCCCGATTTTGCTTCTTGAGCCCCGAATCGGACTATAACTTGATATAGCTCCTCCTCCTCATCCGTCCATATTCATTATTTTTTTATTGCCCAAAAAAAGAGGTACTTTGCAAAGAACTCGACAAATGCGATCCATGGTGAAGGGTATATAAAATTCGGCCCGGCCGAACTTACCACGCTCTTACTTGTTTTATCTTCTACTTTATTTTCAATAAATAATCAAATTTTTACTTAATTCCCGTTAGCTTAATAAATATTTCTTTTAAATTTTTATATTTCACAATCTAGTATTTATTCCCCATATTTTATTGCACTATAAAGTCTTATTTAACATTTTATTATTTATAATTTCAAATTCATAACTCGTGAAGGAAATAAACTGCACAAACTCGTTACAACCACCAAAATGGCAAAAGATGGTTACTCGGACTTAAGGCGCTGTTGGGCCAGGGGTCATCATGAAAAACCACAACCATTTTATAGTGTCGACAAACTGTGCCATTTTAGTAAGTTGTTAAAAAGGCAATCGTAATAATATTGTTATTGTTGTTACTAAAACTACTAACACCACCAACACCAATAAAATGTCTCTTTATGCTGTCTAGCGATTTATGACAATAAATTACGAACAACGACTGCTGTCAAGAACCACAGTATAGCGTGGCAATTTAAGTTTGAGCAGCTCCTTAAGGAATGTCATTCATATTTTTTACGATTCTTTAAGAAAACTTTTCCAGTTAAAATGCCATCAATTAAAGTGAATGGATGTCTTAATCTAATTATTTTGGGGGCAAAACATAAAAATGTAAATCCATAAAAAAAAACAAACAATCTAGTCACTCGGTCACATACATGAGCCGACCTCCATTCCCTGAAAGCTGAACCATCCACATGTCTTCCAGGGTAATTATAGTCATGGTCTCTTATAGACCAATGGGCATGAACTTTTGTAGTATGCCTAAATTTGACCCTTCTGGTTGAATTAAGGCATTTGTTAAGACACATTATAACTTTCTTTGGAATTTATGGTAAACTTCAACTTTGAACTTCAATTAAGGCTTATTTAAACATAACTCACTCACACGCACACACACACACACACTTATATATATACACAGTTTTGATCATATACATGTTCAAAACGACGAAAGGGCACTATGTTAAATGTATAATGTCTAAGTTGTATTAATATATGGAAAAGGATGCGGCCGTTGAAATAGGAAAGGTTATTCAATTCAAAGTCACAACCGCAAAAAAAGAAAATTTCTTTTATATCGTTCTTATCTGTGCTCCTACCCTGACAGATAACAAGCAAACACAGCAAAAGTTCGAACGGACCGAATCTTGGTTACCCAGCTCCATGGATTCTGTTAAAATTGCCCACAAATCAAAATAATTTAAGGACATATGTGTAAAGTGCCTGACAAATTTCTGCTAAATCATGCAAAAATTTAAGCTTTTGAGGCCGTATAATGCTAATCGGTTTATATGGGAGCCATATCAGGATGTAGACCGACTTAAACTATACTTAACACGAATGTTGAAAGTCAAAGCAGAACAGTACGTATAAAGTTTTAACCACATTGGATAACAATTGCAACTAAACAGAGGGCCAACAATCATAACAAGTATGGTCTAGATCGGTTTATTTTTATACTATAGGATAGGGGGTAAATTTACAATACATCGAAATAGCCATTTCCAACCCTACATAGTATATGCCCAAATTTGTTCGGTTCTACTTAATTGTCACGAATTAAGGCCCCTTTCCCTCTACGACGCATAGTTTTAGGAGATACAGCCATTTTAAGTTTTCCAAGTGAAATTGCGATTTTAAATGGATTTTTGAAGGAGTCACCAATTAAAGCCCATTTCCCTGTACGACGCATAGTTTAGGAGATACAGCCATTTTAAGATTTTCAAGTGAAATTGCGATTTTTAATGGATTTTTGATGGAGTGTGTACGGACGCATAGTTTAGGAGATACACCCATTTTAAATTTTCCAAGAGAATTTAAATTTTTAATGGATTTTTGATGGAGTCACGAATTAAGTCCCATTTCCCTCTACGACGCATGGTTTAGGAGATACAGCCATTTTAAATTTTCTAGGCAAAGTTTGGAATTTTAATGTATTTTTGATGGAGTCAAGAATTAAGATCTATTTCCTTCTACGATGAATAGTTTAGAAGATACAGCCATTTTTAAGTTTTCCAAGTGACATTTAGATTTTTAATGAAGTCACGATTGAAGGACCATTTCTCTGTACGACGCATATTTTAGGAGATACAGCCATTTTAAGTTTTCCAAATGAAATTTCGATTTTTACTGGATTTTTGATGGATTCCCGAATTAAGATCCATTTCACACTACGAAGCATAGTTTAGGAGATAAGGCCCGTTTTCCTCTACGACGCATAGTTAAGGAGATA
>NW_026739189.1:0-20943 GCF_963082655.1 Stomoxys calcitrans | reverse complement strand
TCGAGGTGTTACAAACTGAATGACGAGATAAGTATATCCCCAACCTGTGATGGTGGGTAAATTCGATTAAGGCAGGTCGAACTTGGTAACTGTCAAGATAACTGCCTATGTTTTGCCCATTTATGAGACCAAGGTTTATTCCTACTTTCCTTCCGTCAATACACTCCTCCCGATATTTAAGTGCCTCTACCACGCCATGAGTTAATCACACTCCCCTGTATTCTTATACCCACCACCTAAGGATGGGGTATACTAATTTCATCATTCCGTTTGTAACACCTCGAAATATTGATCTGAGACCCAACAATCCATTCATATTCACGATCGTCTTGACATTGCAAATTGCAAATTTTGCCCATGAACATTCCACTAAGGAACAGGGGCAAAATTCTCACATATCAACGAGTGCAGTACGATTTAAGTTTTAAGCTCAATGATAAGGGGCCTCCTTTTTCTAGCCGAGTCCGAACGGCGTGCTGCAGTGCGACACCTCTTTGGAGAGAAGTTTTACATGGCATAGTACCTTACAAAAGTTGCCAGCATTAGGAGGGGAACCCAGGCTTCAACCCCAGGCTTCAGCGCCATAGGCCGACATGCTAACCACTGCGCTACGGTGGCCTCCGATCGACTTGATATTCTTAGTCGAATTAGCCATGTCCATCCGTCGGTCTGTCTACCTGTCTTTCAGATTGAAATTTTGCACAAATTAGTCTAAGTACTGCATGTCAGTTGGGATTGTAAATGGGCCAAATAGGTCCATGTTTTCGTATAGCTGCCATACAGACCGATCTCAGATGTTGACTTTGTGAGCCTCTAGAGGGCACAATTTTTATCCGATTTGGCTGAAATTTTGCACAAAGTGTTTTATTTCGACTTCCAACAATTCTGTTAAGTATGGTCTCAGTTCAGTTCATAACCTGATATAGCTCTCATATAAACCGATCATGAATTTAGACTTCTTAAGCCGCTAGAGGGCGCAATTATTATCTGATTTGGATGAAATTTTGCATGGAGTGTTCTAGTTTAACCACTAATAACTGTGCCAAGTACGGTTTAAATCGGTTTATAACCTGATATAGCTCATATATAAACCGATTTCTAATCTTGATTTCTTGATTCGATAGAGGGCGCAATTATTATGCGAATTGGCCGAAATTTTGCATGAAGAGTTCTAGTTTGACCATTAACAACTGTGCTCAGTATGGTCCAAATCGGTTCATAACCTTGTATAGCTCCCATATAAACCGATCTTGGATATTGATTTCTTGAGCCGCTAGAGGGCGCAATTATTATCCGATTTGGCTGATATTTAGAAGGAAGTTTTTTGTTCTAACTTCTAACCACTCTGCTAAGTATGGTTCAAATCGGTTCATAACTTGATATAGCTCTCATATAAACCGAACTAGGATCTTGTTTTCTTGAGCCGCTAGAGGGCGCAATTATTATCTGATTTGGATGAAATTTTGCATGAAGAGTTCTGGTTTGACCATTAACAACTGTGTTTAGTATGGTCCAAATCAGTTCGTAACCTTGTATAGCTCCCATATAAACCGATCTTGGATCTTGTCTTTTTTAGCCGCTAGAGGGCGCAATTATTATCCGATTTGGCTGATATTTAGAATGAAGTGTTTTGTTCTAACTTCTTATCACTCTGCTAAGTATGGTTCAAATCGGTTCATAACCTGATATAGCTCCCATATAAACCCAACTAGGATCTTGTTTTCTTGAGCCGCTAGAGGGCGCAAATATTATCCGATATGACTGAAATTTTGAACGAAAGGTTCCGCTTTGACCATTAACAACTGACCTTAGTATGGTTCCAATCGGTTTACGACCTGATCTAGCTTCCATATAAACTGATCTTGGATTTTGATATCTTGAGCCGCTAGAGGGCGAAATTATTATATGATTTGGCTGAAATTTTCCATGAAATGTTTTGGTTTGACCATCGACAGTTATGCCAAGAACTGTTCAACACGGTTCATAACCATATAATCCGATCTTGAATCTTGACTTTTTGCGCCACTAGAGGGCGCCACTATTATCCGATTTCGCAGAAATTTTGCACGAAGTGTTCTGGTTTGACCATTTACATCTGAACCAAGCATGGTTTAAATCGGTGCATAACCTGGTATAGTTCACATATAAAAAACCCAATAATTTTCGAATGTTCACATCTGCTAAATAAGACAGGTTCTCAAAGAAATGAGAACCTAAAGTGAAACTCTTTCTAACTGCTAGTGCTAGACACACACACAGAAGATGTTCTGTAGACTATTCTTCTTCGATGACCCTACAGCTTCTGCAAGTCACAACGACTGATACGTCCGTTCTAGCCAACGACAGGAAAGCAGTAGACCTCTTCAAGTCTAGGTTAGGCCACATGGTTTTGGAATGCTCACAGCCCCCTCTTTGTGACCATTTATCATTCATCGTCCTTCGGACCTGATCCTGAAAACTTAGCTTACATGCCGCTAGAGGCATACCCACAGATTGCAGTGTCACTGGAATGTGTAGGGTAGATTCTAGTCTCGAAAACTCATCCGTTTTACAATTCCCTGGGATATCTATGAACTATACATTGCGTTGTATAGTAAAAATCGGTTCATAACCAGATATAGCTTCCATATAATCCGATCTTGATTTTTGAGCCGTTAGAGGGCGCAGTTGTTATCCGATTTCACTGAAATTTTACACGAAGTGTTCTGATTTGACCATAACCTGAGATAGCTCCCATCCAAACTTATTTCGATTCTTGATTACTTGAGCCACTAGAGGGCGTAATTCTCATTCGATGTGGCTAAAATTTCGCACAAGGACTTTTCTTATGACTTCCAACATACTAGTGAAGTATGGCCTGAATCGTTATATAATCTGAGATAGCTCCCATATAAACCGATATTGGATTTTGAATTTTTGAGCCACTAGAGGGCGCAATTAATATCCGATTTGGCTGAAATTTTGCATGAAGTGTTTTGTTCTATCTTCTAAAAATTTCGCCAGGTATGGTTCAAATCGGTTAATAACCTGATATAGCTCCCATATAAACCGATTTTGAATTTTGACTTCTTGAGCCGATAGAGGGCGCAATTACTATCAAATTTGGCTGACATTTAGCACGATGTGTTTTGGTTTGATCATCATCACCTGTTCCATATATGGTCGCATATACTGATATAGCTCCCATATAAACAGATTTAGGATCTTGACTTCTAGAGCCGCTAGAGGGCGCAGTTATTATACGACTTGACCGAAAGTTTGCCCAAAGTGTTTTATTTGGATTTTCAACAACTGTGACAAGTATGGTCAAAATTGGTTCGTAACCTGATGTAGCTCCCATATAAACATATTTCGGATCTTTACTTCTTGAGCCGCTGGAAGGTGTTATTATTATCCGATTAACAGAAATTTATTATGAAGTGTTTTGTTCCCACTTCTAACAACTGCGGCAAGTATGGCCCAAATCGGTTCACAACCTGATATAGCTCCAATATAAATCGATCTCCAGATTATACTTCTTGAGCCTCTAGAGGGAGCAATTCTTATCCAATTTGGCTGAAATTTTGCACAATGAATTCGACTTTGGTCTCCAAAAGCCAAACCAGTCGGTTCATAACTTGGTATAGCTGAAATGGCATAACAAGTCTTATCCATTATGCTTTGTTTGTCTATAAAGGATATCGGCCAAAGAACTTGGCAAATGCGATCCAAGGTGGAGGGTATTTAAGATTCGTCCCGGCCGAACTTATCACGCTTTTACTTGTTGTATCTCAATCACGCCGTGATTCCATAACCACCAATCATTATTCGCTAGTTTTTTAAGTCCGTCTACACATCTCTCAGCGATATAGTGCTTCGCCATCACGCCATAAGTAAGTCTATTCTCTGTATCCATAACAACCAACTTTTTGGCCAGTGTCCCTTAAGCACTGCAGCCGAAGAGCAATAATTCGGGCATACCTTTTCGGACTTCACAAACACATTCCAGTATTCTTGTGCCTCAATCATGCTGTGAGTGAATCACTTTTCTGTATCCATAACAACCAGCGTTTTGGCCAGTGCCCCTCAAAGGCATGATCCACTGATGAATCTCGGTACCCTAGTGCCTTAATCAAGCGTTGAGTGAAACACGTTTCTCTAACCCTAAAATGCATCATAGTGTCCAGACTCCCTCAGACGCATGAGTCCATAGGTGTATTGTGTTGTTACATGCGTTATGCAACAAAAAATGGGGAAGCATTTCTCTTGATCTTTGTGGGGGGTAATCTTCATATAGTCAACAACACGCACACACTTGCACTCATATCGACCATGCTCCTAATGCATGCAGACCCTAAGGAGGAGTATTAAAGAAAAAACATGGGAAATATCCATCTTAGTCTCATCAAATGAAAGATCGAAAATGAAGTGAAAGAAAGAAAAGCAGGAGGACAATGACAAGGAAGGAGAACTACAAAATGCAATGCTACAGTTGTTGATATTTGCATTTGAATAATTTATGGCAAAAAGAGGTCTTGTAAAACACCAGAAATACTGAACAAACAAGACTCACACCAACACACACACACACACATACACTAACATCAAAACATCATTGTAAGTGGAGGAGTGTGCGTGCATGCGTTAAGGTGTAAGCTTTTAGATATGCAAATACTCATACGCATACACTCTCACACTTGTTTGTATGGGCCAAACATTGCAACATAAATAAATACATGGCACTTTTTGGACATACGAGCTTGTTTTTGTGTTTATGCTTCGAACGAAATGAGTCTGTATATATGCCATGGGTATGGACAAAAGTTCATTAAGACTTCCTGGTTATGCATGAAGTGGTAGAGAGTAAAATAATTACCAGCTGTACCAACAAGTTTGTTAGTTTCTGTCATGGTAATGCAATTCCATTAAGGGAATTGCAATATGTGTATCTTCTGCAAATGGACTGAAATAGATACGAGTACCGGGACAGTATTTGATTGGTATGGGAAAGTGTGTGTGTGTGTGCATTAAAACCAAAGTTTTTAGGGAAAATGGTTTCATAATAAAACCTAAAGAAAAAATTTCAATAAAATTTTCTTCAAGGAAATTTTTTTTTAAAACAGAGAATATTGAATAAGAATTGTTATGGTATTGGAGTTATATCAAGCTAAAGTCCAATTCGGACCATAAATGAATGTTGAACATTGTAGAAGTCATTGTGTAATATAAACATAGCAAGACACCTCATGCAAAATTCCAGCCAAATCGGATGAGAATTGCACGCTCTATTGCACTGAACACAGTTGTTGGATATCATAACAAAACACTATGCGCAAAATTTCAGTCAAATCGGACTATAATTGCGCCCTCTAGAGGCTCAAGAAGTCACGATCCCAGATCGGCTTATATGGCAGCTATATCAGGTTATGTACTGATTTGCGCCATACTTAGCACAGATATTGGAAGTCATAGCAAGACACCTCATGGAAAATTTCAGCCAAATCGGATGAGAATTGCGCGCTATATTGGCTCAAGAAGTCAAGACCCAAGATCGGTTTATATGGCAGCTATACCAGATTATGAACCGATTTAAACCATACTAAACACAGTTGTTGAAAGTGATACCAAAACACTATATGCAAAATTTCAGTCAAATCGGCATAAAATTGCGCCCTCTAGAGGCTCAAGAAGTCAAGACCCATGATCGGTTTATATGGCAGCTATATCAGGTTATGGACCGATTTAGCCCACACTTGGCACAGTGGTTAGATATCATAACAAAATACTTCGTGCAAAATTTTATTCAAATCGGATAAGAATTGTGCCCTCTAGTGGCTCAAGAAGTCAAGACCCAAGATCGGTTTATATGACAGCTATATCAGGTTATGGACCGATTTAGCCAACACTTGGCACAGTTGTTGGATATCATAACAAAACACTATGTGCAAAATTTCAGTCAAATCAGACTATAATTGCGCCCTCTAGAGGCTCAAGAAGTCCAGACCCATGATCGGTTTATATGGCAGCTATATAAAGACATGTACCGATTTAGGCCACACTTGTCACAGTTGTTGGATATCATAACAAAACACTATGCGCAAAATTTCAGTCAAATCGGACTATAATTGCGCCCTCTAGTGGCTCAAGAAGACAAGATCCAAGATCGGTTTATATGACAGCTATACCAGATTATGAACCGATTTAAACCATACTAAACACAATTGTTGAAAGTGATACCAAAACACTATATGCAAATTTCAGTCAAATCGGCATTAAATTGCGCCCTCTAGAGGCTCAAGAAGTCAAGACCCATGATCGGTTTATATGGCAACTATATAAAAGCATGTACCGATTTAGGCCACACTCGGCACAATTGTTGCATATCATAACAAAATACTTCGTGTAAAATTTTATTCAAATCGGATAAGAATTGTGCCCTCTAGTGGCTCAAGAAGTCAAGACCCAAGATCGGTTTATATGGCAGCTATATCAGGTTATGGACCGATTTAGCCAACACTTGGCACAGTTGTTGGATATCATTACAAAATACTCATTCCAATCGGATAAGAATTGCGCCCTCTAGAGGCTCAAGAAGTCAAGATCGGTTTATATGGCAGCTATATCAAATCATGGACCTACTCCCGAATACCTTTCATTTGAGTCCCATATTGTCACGATCGTCAAATAAAGTATGGATCCAAGTAACCCTAGGTACTTGGATCTATTTTTACACCCTCCACCATAGGATGGGGGTATACTAATTTCGTCATTCTGTTTGTAACTACTTGAAATATTCGTCTGAGACCCCATAAGGTATATATATTTTTGATCGTCGTGACATTTTATGTCGATCTAGCCATGTCCGTCCGTCTGTCCATCTGTCCGTCCGTCTCTCTGTCGAAAGCACGCTAACTTTCGAAGGAGTAAAGCTAGCTGCTTGAAATTTTACACATATACTTCTTATTAGTGTAGGTCGGCTGGTATTGTAAATGGGCCATATCGGTCCATGTTTTGATATAGCTGCCATATAAACCGATCTTGGGTCTTGACTTCTTGAGCCTCTAGAGAGCGCAATTTTAATCCGATTGGAATGAAATTTTGCACGACGTGTTTTGTTATGACTTTCAACAACTGTGCTAAATTAGGTTCAAATCGCTCAATAACCTGATATAGCTGCCATATAAACCGATCTGGGAACTTGTTTTCTTGAGCTTCTAGAGGGCGCAATTCCTATCCGATTTGCCTGAAACTTTACACGACGTGTTTTGTCATGACTGCCAATAAATGTGCCAAGTATGGTTAAAATCGGTTCATAACCTGATATAGCTACCATATAAACCGATCTGGGATCTTGACTTCTTGGGCCTCTAGAGAGCGCAATCATTATCCGATTTGCCTGAAACTTTGTACGACGGATCCTCTCATGACCATCAACATACGTGTTTAATATGGTCTGAATCCGTCTATAGCCTAATACAGCTCCCATATAAATCGATCTCTCTATTTTACTTCTTGAGCCCCCAACGGGCGCAATTCTTATTCGAATTGGCTGACATTTTACACAGGTCTCCAGGATATAATTTAATTGGGGTCCAAACCGGACCATATCTTGATATTGCTCTAATGGCAGAGCAAATCCCTTTTTTTTCCTAAGAAAAGATGCCGAGAAAAAAAACTCGACAAATGCGAGAGCTCAATGATAAGGGGCCTCCTTTTTATAGCCAAGTCTGAACGGTGTGCCACAGTGCGACACCTCTTTGGAGAGAAGTTTTACATGGCATAGTACCTCACAAATGTTGCCACCATTAGGAGGGGAAAACAACCGATGAAAATTTTTTCTGATGTTTCTGAGGATTCGAACCCAGGCGTTCAGCTTCATAGGCGGACATGCTAACCTCTTCGTTACGGTGGCCTCCGATCCATCAGCACTTTTGTCAAATGGATTAAGGTGCCAAAGACTATTGAGTACGGAGTAGAGCACGCTTTGAAACAGGGCTGAATAAGTCATCTAACTCTAGAGCCTCAAGAGAGAAGAAAGCCTTACTCTTCACTATTCGCATACAAACTAATCATTATTGCAAAGCACAACAAACACATCAACATTGCCAAACTCTTTTTGTTTAGCATTTTTAAAAATTCTTTGTACGTCGCTGTTAGAGAAAATTCTCCGACAAAATTGTCATAAATTCATCCCACCATCGTTGGGGTTAGGAAAATAATGCAAAATGTCACTGTAGCATTTATAAAACCATCAATGAGAGACGACAATGACATCAACCACGACCACATTATATTCGACATTAGTTGATGCGGAAGTTTATTTTGGCTGCTGATGCATCAGCAGCTTCCCCCAGGACCTTTGTGTAGTTCATAATTTCGTATCCCTAGCCCAGCATGATGATCCCAGCTATTGACCCTGCTCTGTTGCTCTGATTGTAAACCTTCCTTGTTTGTTTTTTCCTTTGTGATGCGAGTATTTGTTCTTTTGAATTGCGTTTAGCTCTTTGTGTTTTATTCATAACAGAATTACAATGCAGTTTTTGTTAGGGCCAAGTTTATTTTTCTTTGTGCTTTTCTTTTTGGATTTTTAAAGCAGAGCCATGGGTCATTTCAAGCAACAGGAACATACGGAAAGCAAAACTCACCAGCCATTCTGCAACTATAATGGTGTACCAAAAAAAAAAAAAAAAACACCAACCTTACTTCTGTTATTTCCAAGAAGAAAAAAAAAAGGAAAAATAATTTTGTGTGCGTTGTTTCATGGTAGTTATGGTGGATGAAAAGGCAAAAATAATGGGGAGTTGTTAATGTAAGGGACCATCCTTGGTCAGGTCCCATTTGAAACTGCACTCAGTCACTTGTTATGTGTTTAGAAATGTAAACTGCTGCTCTTTTGTTTAGAGTTGGTAAACACCTTCTTTTTGCCAAGTCATTTCAAGGAACGGTACCAAATGATGAAGATCCTGAGGTATAACAACAAACAACAAAAGGACTCTTTTTATAAGCAACTTAGAAATGTTGATGTAAACAAAGTATTACAAAAAGTTAGGGTGGAAAATAATTGAAATACAACACATTTAATTTAAATGACAATTAAAATGATGAAAATTATTTAACAAATAAATTATCTAATCCATATTTAGGTCAGACGTTGGGAGGCCTAAAGCTACTCACTCACACTCAAAATTCAGCGAAATCCGTTAAAAAATAAAGCTTTTACAGGCTTCAGGCCCTTTATCGGGAGATGGGTCTCTAGGGCAGGTATATCTAAATATTTTCCTATCTGAACCATACAGAGGTCAGATGTTGGTAGGCCTAAAACTACTCACTGTTTCAAATTTCAACGAAATTGGTTAAAAAATAAAGCTTTTATGGGCTTCAGACCCTTTATCGGCAGATCGGTCTATATGGCAGGTATATCTAAACATAGTTCGATCTAATCCATTTTTAGGTCAGATGTCGGGAGGCCTAAAACTACTCACTGTTCCAAATTTCAGCGAAGTCGGTTAAAAAGTAAACTTTTATGGGCTTTAGACCCTTTATCGGTAGATCGGTCTATAGGACAGGTTTATCGGAAAATCAGTTTATATAGCAGCTATATCCAAATATGGTCCGATTTGGCCCGTTCAAGATCTTAACCAGCGTGCATCAAAAAGACGTATCTGTGCCAAATTTCAGCGCAATATTTCAATTTTTGACGTCAACAGACGGATAGACGCACAGACAAACGACCATCGTTAAATCGTCTTACAATTTTACGACGATCCGAAATATTTATACTTTGTAGGTTCGGAAATTGATATTTCGATGTGTTGAAAACGGAATGACTAAATGAATGTACCCCCTATCCTACGGTGGTGGGTATAACAAGTAAAAGCCTGCTGAGTTCGGCCGGGCCGAATCTTATATACCCTCCACCATGGATCGCGTTTGTCGAGCTCTTCTCCCGGTATCTCTTTTTAGACAAACAAAGGATAAAGGAAAAGAATTGCAGTGTTATTGGAACTATTGTATATAGAAGCTATGGTTCATTTCGGACCACAATTGAATTGAATATTGGAGGCCATTGTAGAAGTCTTTGTGTAAAATTTCAGCCAAACTTGTAAGAATTGAGCACTTTAGGGGCTGAAGAGGAGATGGGAGCTGTATTCGGCTATAAACGGATTCAGACAATATTAAAAAAGTATGTTAAAAGTCGCAGGAGAAGACGTTACACAAAATTTCAGCCAAATGGGGTATCAATTGCGCTCTTTAGAGACTCTAGAAGTCAAGACCACAGATCGATTTATATGGCAGCTATAACAGTTTTTGGACCGATTTGAACCATACTTTAAAAGTCATAACACAACACCCACGCAAAATTTCAGCTAAATTGGATGATAATTGCGGCTTCTAGCGGCTCAAGAAGTCAAGACCCCAGATAGGTTTATATGGCAGCTATACCAGGTTATGGACCGATTTGAACCATACTTAATACAGCTGTTGAAAGTCATCACAAAACACTTCATGCAAAATTTCAGCTAAATCGGATTATTATTGCGCCCTCTAGTGGCTCAAGAAGTCAAGACCCCAGATCGGTTCATATGCCAGCTATATCAGGTTATGAACCGATTTCCACCATACTTAGCACAGGTGTTGGAAGTCATAACAAAACACGTCATGCAAACTTTCAACCAAATCGGATAACAATTGCGCTTTCGAGTGGCTCAAGAAATCAAGATCCAAGATCGGTTTATATGACAGCTATATCAAAGCATGGACCGATATCCCAACCGATCTATACCTATAAGAAGTATTTTTGCAGAATTTGAAGCGGCTAGCTTTACTCCTTCGAAAATAAGCGTGCTTTCGACAGTCAGATAGACGGACGAACGGACAGAAGGACGGACAGGCGGACGGACAGACGGACGGACAGTCGGACGGACAGACGGACGGACAGCCGGACGGACAGATGGACGGACAGACGGACGGACAGACGGACGGACAGACGGACGGACAGACGGACGGACAGATGGACGGACAGACGGACGGACGGACAGACGGACGGACGGACAGACGGACGGACAGACGGACGGACAGACGGACAGACAGACCACCATCCTATGGTGGAGGGTATAATTAATTGCTCGAAGTTTCCGCTCAACATCTTAATTTTTATACCCACCACCGAAGGATGAGGGTCTATTAATTTTGCCATCCCGTGTGTAACACATCGAAATATCCATTTCCGACCTTAGTATATAAATTCTTGATCAGCATAAAAATCTAAGACCATCTAGTCCGTCCGTCTGTCTGTTGAAATCACGCTACAGTCTTTAAAAATAGAGATATTGAGCTGAAACTTTGCACAGATTCTTTTTTTTATCCATAAGCAGGTTAAGTTCGAAGATGGGCTATATCGCACTATATATTAATAGAGCCCCCATATAGACCGATCTGCCGATTGGGGGTTTTAGGCCAATAAAAGCCACAATTATTATCCGATTTTGCTGAAATTCGGGACGGTGAGTTGTGTTAGTCCTTTCGACATCCTTCATCAATTTGGCTTATATCGGTCCAGATTTGGATATAGCTGCCATATAGACCGATCCGCCGATTTGGGGTCTTAGGCCAATCAAAGCCACATTTATTATCCGATTTTGCTGAAATTTTAGACAGTGATTGTGTTAGTCCTTGCGACATCCTTCGTCAATTTGGCTTAGATCGGTCCAGATTTGGATATAGCTGCCATATAGTCCGATCTTTCGATTTAGGGTCTAAGGCCCATAAAAGCCACATTTATTATCCGATTTTGCCTAAATTTGGGACAGTGAGTTGTGTTAGACTCTTCGACATCCTTTGTATATTTTGGCCCAGATCGGTTCAGATTTGGATATAGCTGCCACATAGACCGATCCGTCGATTTAGGTTCTTAGGCCCATAAAAGCCATATTTATTATCCGATTTTCCTGAAACTTGGAACTGTAAGTTATGTTAGGCCCTTCGGCACTCTTCTTCAATTTGGCCCAGATCGGTCCAGATTTGGATATAGTTGCCATATAGACCGATCTCTCGATTTAGGGACTTAGGCCCATAAAAGGCGCATTTATTGTCCGATGTAGTCGAAATTTGGGACATTGAGTTGTGTTAGGCTTTTCGACATCTTTACTCAATTTGGCCTAGATCGGTCCAATTTTGGATACATCTGCCATATAGACCGATCTCTGGATTTAAGGTGTTGGGACCATATAAGGCGCATTTATTGTCCGATGTCGCCGAAATTTGGAACAGTGAGTTGTGTTAGGCTCTCAACATTTTTCTGCAATTTGGTCCAAATTGGTCTAGATTTGGATATAGCTGCCATAATGACCGATGTCTCGATTTAAAGTTTTGGGTCCATAAAAGGCGCATTTATTGTTCGATTTTGCTGACATTTGGGACAGTGAGTTTTGTTGGAACCCTCGGTATACTTTCTCAATTTGGCCTAGATCGGTCCAATTTTGGATTTATCTGCCATATAGACCGATGTCTGGATTTATGGTGTTGGGACCATAAAAGGCGCATTTATTGTCCGATATCGCCGAAATTTGGAACAATGAGTTGTGTTAGGCTCTTCGACATTTTTCTGTATTTTGGTCCAAATTGGTCTAGATTTGGATATACCTGCAATATAGACCGATCTCTCGATTTTAGGCTTTGGGCCCATAAAAGGTGCATTTATCATCCGATGACGTCGAAATTTTTGAAAAGTGAGTTGTGTTAAGCCCCTCGACATACTTCTTCAATATGGCATAGATCGGTTCAAATTTGCATATAGCTGCCATATAGACCGATCTCTCGATTTAAGGTTTTGGAGCCATAAAAGGTGCATTTATTGTCTGATTTACCTGAAATTTGGGACAGTGTGTTAAATTAAGCCCCTCGATTTATTTCTGCAATTTGGCCAAGATAGATCAAGATTGGCAAAGTTTGGCCTGGCCGAACTTAAAGCCTTTTTACTTGTTTTTTTTTGTGCCTTTATCAACTGCCTTATTAATTAAGCGAATAAGATTTGACGTCATAACAGAAGAATTTGCCACATCGCAAGTTCACGACATACTTTCTTCTAATGCTCTAATCTAGTAGTATGGTATTGGGTTGCCCAAAAAGTAATTGCGGATTTTTCATATAGTCGGCGTTGACAAGTTTTTTCACAGCTAGTGACTCGGTAATTGCATTCTTTCTTCTGTCAGTTATCAGCTGTTGCTTTTAGCTTGCTTTAGAAAAAAAATGTAAAAAGTATATTTTATTAAAGTTCATTCTAAGTTTTATTAAAAATGCATTTACTTTTAAAAAATCCGCAATTACTTTTTGGGCAACCCAATAGTATAATTCAAAAATATTCACTTCTCCACATAAGAGCTGCTTGACTTCAATCCAAGCTTTAGTCTTTTAGAAACTCAGTTATAATTGCTAAATTCGCATTCAACTGACTCCATTGAAAAACCATCATCTATCGAATATTCGTAGAAACATTATCATCACAGGTTCCACTCTTTGGCCTTGTAATCGAATTATGACAACTAACAAAATCATAAGACTGAGAGAGATATTTAATATATCAACTGAATGTGTCCCAGAAATTAAATCTATGTTCAAATCACCTAATACAGTTGCGGGTCGATCCCCCAAATGGGACAACCTGTCTTCCATCACCTTGAAACACTGCACTTAGGGGACCTATAAAAAGCTATTAATTCCACCATTCTAACATCCACCTTGAGATTAGCCATTTAATATTCACAAATTCAACATTGTCAGCAAATCTAATAGAAAATTCAAACAATTCCGTATATCTACCAAACCACCACCATAACCATAACTTCTGCAACAATGAACAACCTCATAATGTGGCAAGGAATACAGTTGCAAACAATCTTCGCTGAACGATGTTTCATTTACTGACAAAATGTCTGACAATGTTGAAAGACTCGTAAGCAGGGACTTGAATTCATAGAATTTACTCAAAGAAGAACTGCTTCTAACGTCAATCTTAACAATTCTATTGAATTTACTTTTGACATTGCTTTAAAATATTCTACATACTCTCCACATTAAATAATTTTGGCACCAGAATTCTCCGACTTCTTGACAAACATGTTTCCAGTTCTATTAAAAACAAAAGCGTATTCAAAAATTTTTAGGGATTTGGCATAATTGAAGAGATTTTATGGTTTTGCCTGAAGGCCATCTTAGCGCAGAGTCAAAGTCAAATCGGTATATATGGGAGCTATATCAGGTTATAGACCGTAGACCTTGGCACAGTTGTTGGAAGTCATAACAGAACGCCACATGCAAAGTTTCAGCAAAATCAGACAAAATTTGAGGCTTCCAGGAGCTCAAGAAGTCAAATCGGGATATCGGTTTATATGGGATCTCTATCTAAATCTAAACCGATATGGTCCATTTACAACCCCCAACGACCTACATCAATAGTAAGAATCTATGAACAATTTCAAGAGTCTAGCTTTACGCGTCCGACCGCTTTCGTGATTTCGACAGACATACGGATATGGCTAGATTGAATCAGAATGTCGAGATGATCCATAATATATATGCGGTCACAGATAAATATTTCGAGGTGTTACAAACGGAATGACTAGATAAGTATTGGGTTGCCCAAAAAGTAATTGCGGATTTTTCATATAGTCGGCGTTAACAAATTTTTTCACAGCTTGTGACTCTGTAATTGCATTCTTTCTTCTGTCAGTTATTAGCTGTTACTTTTAGCTTGCTTTAGAAAAAAAGTGTAAAAAAAGTATATTTGATTAAAGGTCATTCTAAGCTTTATTAAAAATGCATTTACTTTCTTTTAAAAAATACGCAATTACTTTTTGGGCAACCCAATATATCCTCCTCGCATGGTGGTGGGTATAAAAATGGCATTGCCCCTATTGCTTAATGAAAAGTTCATGGACAAATTTGCTGGTTTACCGATTGTTAACTGATTTGCATGAAATTTTGCATGAAATGTTCTACTATGACTGTTAACAACCATGCTAAGTACGATTCAAATCGGTTAATAACCTGGTATAGCTCCCATACAAAACGATCCCCGGATTTGACTTCTTGAACCCCTAAAAGCCTCAGTTTTCATCGGATTTGGTTGAAATTTGGCACAAGAACTTCTATTCTGACATTCAACATGCATGCTAAGTGTGATAAAAATCAGTCAACATACTGATATAGTCCCCATATAGACCGATCACCAGATTTGTCTGCTTGAGCCCGTAGGGGCCTAAATTGTCACCCGATTTGGATAAAAATTGACACAAAGACTTCTGCTATGGCCAAGTATGATTCGAATCAGTCTGTATACTGATATAGGCCCCTTCAGTACCGATTTGAGTACTTGAGACCATAGCAGCCGCAACCATTTCCGCATGGAAGTGTTGTAAAATAATTCAAATACGAACTGAAACAAGTAAAAAGGTATTAAGTTCGGCCGGGCGGAACTTTGGATACCCACCACCTGTATATGTGTATATATAAACCACCTTTCGTCATTATGCGGTGAAAAGTGCATAATTTATGGTCCATATTGGACTTATAGGTAGCTATATCCAAATATAGACCGATCTGAACCATATACCACAAGGGTTTCGAAAAGCCTAACACAACTCACTGTCCCAAATTTCGGCGAAAACTTACAATAAATGTGCCTTTTATGGGCCCAAGACCTTATATCGAGAGATCGGTCTATATGGCAGCTATATCCAAATCTGGCCCGATCTGAGCCAAATTGCAGACAAATGGCAAGGGGCCTAACTCAAATGACTGTCCCAAATTTCGGCGAAATCGCACAATAAATGAGCCTTTTATGGTGCCAGACCTTAAATCGAGAGATCGGTCTATATAGCAGCTATATCCAAATCTGAACCGATCTAGGCCAAATTTCAGGAAGATGTCGGAGAGCCTAACACAACGCACTGTCCCAAATTTTGCCAAAATCGGACAATAAATGCGCCATTTATGGCCCTAAAACCTTAAATCGAGATATCGGTCTACATGGCAGCTATATCCAAATTTAGACCGATCTAAGCCAAATTGAAGAAGAATGCCGAAGGGTCCAACAAAACTCACTGTACCAAATCTTGGCCACATCGGACAATTAATACGCCTTTTATGGGCCCAAAACCTTAAATCTAGAGATAGGTCTGTATGGCAGCTATATCCAAATCTGGCCCGATCTGAGCCAAATTGCAGACAAATGACAAGGGGCCTAACTCAAAGCACTGTCCCAAATTTCGGCAAAATCGCACAATAAATGCGTCTTTTATGGTCCCAAGACCTTAAATCGAGAGATCGGTCTATAAAATTTTGCAAATTTTGCCCATGAACATTCCACTAAGGAACAGGAGCAAACTTCTCACATATCAATGAGTGCAGTCGGATTCAAATTTAAGCTCAGTGATAAGGCGCCTCCTTTTTATAGCCGAATCCGAACGGCGTGCTGCAGTGCGACACCTCTTTAGAGAGAAGTTTTACATGGCATAGTACCTCACAAATGTTGCCACCATTAGGAGGGGAAAACCACCCTTGAACATTTTTTTTAATGGTCTCGCCAGGATTCGAACCCAGGCGTTCAGCGTCATAGGTGGACATGCTAACCTCTGCGCTACGGTGGCCTCCGGTCTATATTGCAGATATATCCAAATTTGGACCGATGTGAGCCCTATTGAAGAAGAATGTTGAAGGGCCTAGCATAATGACTTCTGGAGCCTCTAGAGGTCGCAGTTCTTATCCGATTTGGTTGAAATTCAGCGTAACGTGTTTCGTTATCCATAACCTGATATAGAGGTGGCAGTTCCTATTTGATTTGGTTGCAATTCGATAGGACGGGTTTCGTTATGACTTGCAACAACTGTGCTAGGTATGCTTCAAATCGGTCCTTAATGTGATATAGCTGTCATATAAACCGATCTTGAATCTTGACTTCTTGAGCCTCTATAGGGCGTAATTATAAACCGATATCGGTCTATAACCTGATATAGCTGCCATATAAACCGATCTGGGGTCTTGACTTCTTGAGCTTCTAGAGGTCGCAAATCTTATCCGATTATCCTTTGAAATTTGGCATGACGCTTTTTTTTATGACTTCCAAGAACTACGCTAAGTATGGGTGAAATAGGTTCATAACCCGATATAGCTGCTATGTAAACCGATCCGTGGTCTTGACTTCTTGAGCCTCTAGAGGTCGCAGTTCCTGCCTGATTTGGCTGAAATTCGGCAAGATGTGTTTCGTTAAGACTTCCAACTACTGTGCTAAGTATGGTTCAAATCGGTCAATAACCTGATATAGCTGCCATATAAACCGATCTGGAGTCTTGACTTCTTGAGCCTCTAGAGGTCGCAGCTAATCTCCGATTTGGCTGAAAAACGGCGTGACGTGTTTCGTTATGGCTACCAACAACTGTGCTAAGTAGGGTTCAAATCGGTCCTTAACCTGATATAGCTGCCATATAAACCGACCTTGGATCTTGACTTCTTGAGCCACTAGAGGGCGTAATGCTTATCCGATATGGCTGTAATTTTGCACGCGGTGTTACGTTATGACTACCAACAACTGCGCTAAGTATGGTTCAAATCCGTCTATAACCTAATATAGCTGCCATATAAGCCGATCTGGGGTCTTGACTTCTGGAGCCTCTAGAGGGAGCAGCTGCTATCCGATTTGGCTGAAAAACGGCATGACGTGTTTCGTTATGACTACCAACAACTGTGCTAAGTATGGTTCAAATCGGTCCACAAATCGATATAGCTGCCATATAAACCGATCTTGGATCTCGACTTCTTGAGCCACTAGAGGGCGTAATTCTTATCCGATATGGCTGTTATTTTGCACGCGGTGAGCCTCTAGAGGGCGCAATTGTTATCCGATTTGACTGAAATTTTGCATGATATGTTTTATGATGACTTCCAACAACTGTGCCAAGAGTGATATAAATCCGAATTGGACCATAACTTGAAATAGCTCCACTACCATAGCAATTCTATTCTTTTATCCATTGTTTGCCGAAAAAGTGATACCGGGAAAAGAATCGACAAATGCGATTCATAGTGGAGAGTATATAAGATTCGGCGGCCGAACTTAGTTAATTTTTTTTTTTTTTTGCAATATCTCCTTGTTTGTTAAACATCACAAGATAGGCTTAGTTGCTACTTTAGTCGCTTACTTACTTAGCACATGTTTTTGCATTGCTTCTGATAGCATGACAGTTTTGCTAAATCCCTTAAAGCATTTGCAAATCCGTAAATTTACTTCCGGTACTTAGCTTAAGCAAGAATGTCGAGAAGCGAATGAAGAAAAAACAAAAACAAAGACAACAACAAGAACAACATAATAACACACATAAAATATAATAAAAAGCAAAGTAAGCAGAGCATATCCTTATCCTTAGCCCTAGCTCTTGCCCTCATCCTCTGCTGGCAGTGTATTTTATAAATATGCACAAGGGGTCTGCTTGTTGTTGGTATTGGTGTTATCCTAAGGTGTCTTAGGGAAGTTTTTGTCTTGTTGTTCTGTGTGTGTGTGTGGGTGTGTGTGTGTAGGTATAAATAAGTGGGTCTCATTTACATAGCCCCCCACATCTGCATAAGTATTCTCATAAACAATTTCACAGAATAATTGTAAATGTTTATGAAACCAGTTGTTGTTGTTGTTGTTGTTGCTGCTGTTGCTGTTTTACTTGAATTCCAAACCAACCAGGATGTTGTAGCTAGGATTTAAGAACACTCCACTAGTCTTGTGTACGTACTACTACTTGTGTACGTAAAATGTTTACAAGCTGTCCCAACAACATTGTTCCTCTTCTTCGGTTGTACAACATTCCGACATACAGATATTGCCTTCTAAGCGAATATCAATTGTTCAAAATTTAAACATGAATACACAAATAAATGACTTTAATAAATTTTTAATAATGTAGTCAAAATGTCTTGTAGGCTTTCAAATTTAGATTCATTTACTTGTGAAGGTTGTTAATGTTCCCCCCCCCCCCCCCAAAACCCATGCCCATACCCATAACCGCCAACATGCTAACCCTATACTCTTGGCTTTGGTCTTCGGTATCAAATAGCAAGGCCAAATACGAAAAATGCCGCAGGTTTCTTATGGATAAACAGGCGTATTGTTGAAGGCTACATTAGCAATGAGCCGAAAGACCTTGGTGAAGAAAGGAGGACAAATTCAAGGATGGCAGTAGTTGGAAATTATTAGCATTAAATGAATTTGGATGTGGGTATGCGGTATTATGCCATCCGCCAGTATAGCGAGAAAATTCGCTTGTAATATAAAAAACTATTTTGGGTTTATAGGGATATAGTGGAGATCTCCATCCTACAGTTAACTCTTCTGGAAGTGCGTCCATCTTAATGTCCTTAAAGACTGAAGTGATACTTCGTTCATATCCATGACTCCCCAGAGGCCTTTAAGCCATATTAGATGTGGACAATAGAAAAATTATTAAAGAGATATTTCAACAAAAATTTATTTGATTTGACCCTCCCCATACCCCCATTTTCAAAAACGCCAGATCTCGGAGATGGGTGCACCGATTTAAACGAAATTTTGCATGCCACTTTATGGTCCCCCAAAAACTGCGAGTTGGAACAAAATAACCTGGAGCGACACCCCATCCCAAAAACCACCCGGACGGACATGTTCACCGATTTGGACAATATGGGTATCAAACGAAATGAATTTAAGACTAGAGTACGAACTTGGTATACAAATTTCACCCTACGTGTTTGAGCGTGTCCCCCACCCCCAAAAACACCACCCAACAGGACACTTCAACGGCTCTGGAAAATATGGATATCAAATGAAAGGTATTCAAAAGTAGAATACAAATCTGACATCCAAATAAATTTTTTGGTTTCTGAGGGCCCTCCCCACCCCCCAAAACCACCCAGCAGGAAATATTTACCGATTGGGACAATATGGATATCAAATGAAAGGTATTTTAAAGTACAGTACAATGCTGATATAAAAATGTATTCCTTAGAATCTGATATGTCCACCCCATTTGGACCAAATTCGACACGGATATTGAGAGGTCTAATAAGTACAAGTCATTGTTCAATTTTGTCGAACAAACTATTGGTATTTATGTGGCAACATCCAAACATAGACCGATCTGAACCATATACGACACGGATAGCCAAAAGCCTAACATAAGTCACTCTGTCAAATTTCAGCGAAATCAGATTATAAATGTGATTATTATGGGGCCAAGACTTTAAATCGAGAGATCGGTCTATATGGCAGCTGTAACCAAATCTAAACCGATCTGGGTCAAATTGAAGAGGGCTGTCGAAGGGCATATCACAACTCACTGTCCCAAATTGCGGCGAAATCAGAAAATAAATACGCCTTTTATAGGTCTAAAACCCTTAATCGAGAGATCGGTCTATATGACAGCTATATCCAAATCTGAATCGATCTGAGCCAAATTGAAGAAGAATATCAAAGGGTCTTACAAAACTCACTGTTCCAAATTTCGGCGACATCAGAAAGTAAATGCGCCTTTTATGGGCTCAAAACCTCTAATCAAGAGATCGTTCTATATGACAGCTATATCCAAATCTGGACCGATTAGGGCCAAATTAAAGAAGGACATCAGAGGGCCCAACACAACATACTGTCCCAAATTTCGGCGAAATCAGACAATAAATGGGCCCAAAATCGAGAGATCGTTCTATATGACAGCTATATCCCAAACTTGACCGATCGGGGCCAAATTAAAGAAGGACATCAGAGGGCCTAACACAATTAACCATCCCAAATTTTGGCAAAATCAGAAAATAAATCGGAGCTCAAAACCTTAAATCAGGATATCGGTCCATATGACAGCTATATCCCAATCTTGACCGATCGGGGCCAAATTAAAGAAGGACATCAGAGGGCCTAACACAATTAACCATCCCAAATTTCAACAAAATCGG